>NC_087478.1:41305715-41608745 GCF_036417665.1 Passer domesticus | reverse complement strand
AGCTGTCAATGTCATAAAGGACTGATGAATGCCATAAAGGACTCTGTTCCCATTCTGTTAATTCAGCCTCTTGTTTATTTGGCCAGTATTAGAAGGACTAGAAAATGAAATATTTTTTACTGCAATTTTCAAGAAAATAAAAGTCCAAAGCAAACATTATTTACGGTCCATTTATCTCACTGTCTATATTTTTTAAAGCAAGAATAATACAGGTTAGACTTGACACTGAGGTTGTTTAGTCTCTTGTTCATGAGGCTTCAGACAAATTATCCAGATTTATATTTGCCCCTTTTTGAATTGTGACATGCACTGGAAGACTTTTGGACTGAGAAAAGAGATTTCTATTAGGTTTTTACAGTTTAACTTTTTACTTTTTCAAATAATATATCGTGTTCCATTAATGTGATAGGAAACAGATTTGTGGAAGAAAGTAGGCTACATAATAATGAATGTAAGACAGTATTGCTGAAAACCAGATTTTGTTTGTAGAAATCTTCAAATAAAATGTCAGCATTATTGATTCTTTTGAGACAGTATCCACAGAACCATACAAAGATTTATGTTTCTGCTTCCTGTTTGCTGCAAATGCATAGAAAGACAAAAATACTCTCCTCAAATTCTTTAAATCTAAAACAGCTTAAATAGAGAAAGAGATGGACAGGTAAAGATTCAGAATGGTGAAGGCTGCATGTCAATTTAATTCTGGTTTCCCTTATTTATTCTTTTAGTACAGGTCTACATGTCAACAAATAAAAATGTAAAGACCGAGTTATTTTGCTGCTCAAAAAATATGAAGATTACTATGGGGATATTCTGTTCATACTTTCTGTTTCACATTGTTTAATGTCACTCCACTGTTCTCTTATAACAAAAAAATACTTCCAGATGTCCAAAATTTTCCCTAGAAACAAGTTATCAATAAGCCAGGAAAAATAATGCAGGTGTTTTTATGTATCCACTTGTTAGAATGGATGTAGAAGAAAGCTTTTATATTTTAGTTTTGTAGTAACTGTTTAAAAAGATAGGAAGAGAGGTTAAATCTCAGTAGATGTGCGAGAAGGAGGAGGTAGGAAAGCTTTGTTGCTATGATACTCTGAAGACTCAAAATCTTGGATTTGGGAATATACAAAGAGGTCAGTGATGTAAATGCTAAGTAATGAGATCTTGCTGGAGAATCTTCGTTCAAAAATGAGATGATATGGGGCAGCTGATGATCCTGTATCAGTCTGGGGTGAATCACATCAGTTTTATCTGAGAGAACCACTTTCATAATAAGGTTGAGAATGCCATTATAAAAGTTTTGTTGAGCTGCAACTATTAATATAGCTGTTATTTAAAAAGATCACCACTAAGTTCTAAGCTAAATATCTCTGTAAATTCTTCATTGCAGATTGGCTAGGTATTCACTTCTGGAACATGGAATGTGAAGAAATCCAAATTTGTTCAAATAAGCTTTTGACTTTTTGAAAGTCTATTGCAAACCTAGCATAAAAGAACATCTAAAATAGCTCAGTTAGTCTGATATTTTTCTGTAAGATTCTGGAATCAGGAAAAATGGCAACAATGACACAACCAGTTGCTTCCTTCTTCATAATGAACATATACAACTTTACAAAGGGATTCTGCTTAATTACTTCAGCTCCTTGATTTGCATAGATAATGCTTTCAGTTTAGTAGTATCTAAACTATTTATAAATAAACTTGTACATCTCTTACCCTGCTCATTTATTGTGCTTATTTACAGCTGAGAGTCTCTTGAGTGCTTAGAGAATACAGTTTTCTTGCAACACTTGAAAAACTGTGCAATGTCTTAGCTCAATATTCATATGTGCCAAATACTTTGGCTCACTTAGGGAAAAACCATTGTGATTTGAACTTCACTTTCATTGTCTGTTTGTGACAGAAATCTTGGTGACAGAAAAAAACCCACCCCAGTGTGACATAACCAGAGCATTCATTCAAAATGTCATCTGAATACTGCCAGAAATGTTTTCACTATTTCCCTATCTCTACTGAAGATTCAATAATGTTTATTCCTATGAAAAATATGCAGATTTCTGTGTGCATCTTGACTAATTGAACAGTTTTGTTGTGCAGTTTCTGTTCTGACAAATCCCTTGTGCTGTGACTCACCAGTGTCTCCACCAAGTCATGCATTGTGCTCTGATATACTGTGGTCTGACGTGGTGGAGCTTTTTTCCATCACAGAGAAAACAGTACACTATGTAGCTTTTCATGGCAGTAAACTTTTAATGTCTGAACCTGTATCTTTCTTGCTTTACAATGAAGAGCACAGTTTGAATTTAGTAGAAGAAAGGCTGTTGTGTTTTTGTTCTCAGAATCACTAGCTCTGCCAAGTATTGCTTGATGCCATTTTAAGTCATAGTGCGTTTTTATTCTTTCTGCCTTGCATAGAATACACCTTTGTTTCCTCATTAACAATGAGGAAGAAAGTATGCCAGAGATACAGAGTTGCTGTAAATTTAATATATTATTCATTAATATTTTAATGAAAAAGTTGATTAAAAAATGTAGTAGTAAATCAGCAGTTACTGATGCAAATCCTTAACTTCCATTTTGTACATAAAGTAAGTGTTAAGTTTAAGAGGAATTTCCTCTGGCATGTCCTGGAACTCACTAGTTTAAATAGGTTGGTTAACAATAAACTACATTCCTGTCACCTTTGCTCTTATTGCTGGTGTAGCCAACAATTTTTTTCTTCAAATGTAACTAGTTAAAAGTTTCTGCTTTATCTTATTTTATGCTAAAAAAAACTTACTATGAAAAAAATTGTACAAAACCAACATGCAGTTGCTGTAACTGCAATAAAACAAGTTCACAGTGATCTGAAAAGCATTATAATGGGGATAGGGAGGTATAGTTATCTTCTCAAGAAACAAGCTAATATTAGTAATGTTTTGTTCATTAGAATAATCTTTTGCAAATAATTTTCACTGGGTATTGAAAGCCCTATTATTGCACAAATGAGTGATTTCAAATTTTCTGGTTTGTTCCTGCTTTGTTGTCTTTTCAGATTAATTAGCTCTCTTCCTAAGAGTCTAGACTGGATGTGACTTTGAAAACTTGGCCTAGGATTACAGAAGTGTAGACCAGATTTATGAGATTGGACTATGAGTAGAAGGCTGAATTTTCCGCGTGAAAATTTGTCTGTATCAGATTTACATAGACAAAAGGTAAGATTTACTTCAGTGCAGACTGTGATGGATGGTGTAACTGTTTTATTTGTTAGCTAATAGGCTCTATCCTGAATAGAGTATACAACTATTTAAAGTACAGACTGACAGCAGAGCAGAAGTCAGTCTATTTGCCTTGTCTAAATGAGGAAGAAGACATGAAACAAACCTGACAGGAAGAGAAAGACAAAAAGAGCAGAGACTTAAATCTTGAGACGAAAGAAGGAAAAATGGTAAAGGAACCAAAATGAACTGTGTACAATTTGATTTGGATGAAAACTGCTGGAAAGTCAATGGCTTGGAAAGCAAGGCTGGAGGCAAGTGGGACTTATGGAAAGGATATTAGTTTCAGTTCTTTAGAGCACTCACTTCAAAAACAAAATTTGAAGTTTCAGCTCTAAACTTTGGCTGACATGAAATCCCATCATGAAAACTCCTGACAATACCTATACAGCACTTGAATGATTCAGCACAAAGTTTATTCTGGTTGTTGCCCCAGAAAGCATACAGAAATGTGAGAATAATGGATTCAAGGCTCCGTTACATCGGAGTAATAATTTATAAAGTGTTATAAAATATTAAATTTGGCAGAAAATAGAGCATAATCAAAAGGTTTATTTACTCTATTATACATTATATCATATTTCAAGTAAGGAAGACTGAAATCTACTCATTCCTTTTTCATTTTATAATGCTGTAAGATTATGCATGTGCATTGAGAGAGAAGGCTTATGCCCTGAAGCGAGAATTTTTGTGCATGAGACAGGTCTTTACTGAGTTACTGCATAAAGAATGGATACTTTGAACAAGATTGGTACAGGCAGACAGACATGTAGCAGATTTAGTAGAGAATTGTAACCTGGAGGGGCTTCAGCCTCACACAGGAGGATGGCACCTCAGAGCAGCAGAGGGGCAGCATCTTCTCCCTGTAAATGGCAGAGCCTGTGATTTCCCTGTAAACACAAGTGCATATTAATTCTTATTTGAAAGAGACAGTTACAGTGTGATACTCCGCTTTTAAAGGGTTGCAAGGCCTTAAAATGGGTGTCAATGCACAGACAAGCACCCATGGAATGAAATAGAACAGGAGAAACAAAACAGGGGAAAGAAAATGTTACCCTTATTTTAAGTTTTAAAAATGAAAGATACAAAGCAAACAAACCAACAAAAAAACCCCAAAAAACCTACAAACCTTAAACTAGGCCTATTTTATCTTTTCTTCCTAACTAATTTATTAGCCATAAATAACAGTTAAGTCATTTGTCTTCAGATACTATGTTTCAATACAATTTTGTTATTAATTACCGCTTTAACATCCAAAACTCTAATTTTTATTTTTCCAAATAAATAAATAAATTGTAATAATTGCAGTGGTGAAGTATTCTTAGTTCTCAATGATGCTCTGCTTTTAAATAACACACAGCTTGAGAATAGGTCACTGAAGGCTGAACAAAGGAGGTAGGATTCTTATTCAATACTTTGATTTCATATTCCAAAAGAGAATTATCATTGAGCTGTGCTACCTTTTATCTGTTTAGGTATGTTATCATGTACTGCCATCACATCAGATTCTGTTACAATTTTTAGTAATTTTTAGCAAAATTTATTATTTCTGTCATGAATGATATCTTATTGTTTTTATTCAGAGTTTGAAAAAAATACCAAAAGAGTAATTTTTTTAGAAGCTGTTGAAAAATCATGATGGCATTTGCAGTGGTATTCTTAACAAAAATACTTTTATTTCCATATTGTTGCATTTGAGTCTGTTGAGAAGACAGAAAAAATATTTTGCTTAGTACAAACTAATACTAAATTTCCCTTTTTTGTACTCTGATTTATTGTCTGAGAGCAACTTTATACATTTGGGAAACATTATAAGGCTGAGCTGACCCCAGATGATGTATAAATATCTATTTGCTTTTGCAATTTTATGGCATTGTCTATGTCAATGTCTGTTTAAGTAAATGAAGTGTTCTCCCTGCATTTAATAGAAAATGTTCAGGTAATTTTCAGTACTGAGTGTTCCAAGAAACCAGTGCTATTGGATTTTTTTAACTGAAGCGGGAAAAACAACCCCCTGCCAAAAAAAAAAAAAAAAAAAAAAAAAACTTTGAAAAAACCATGATTTTGACTATTATATGTAATATCTTTTAGCAAAGCAAAGTTATTTAAAGCTAAATATAAACATTTTGGGAAGTCAGGTGTATTTATCAATATAATGTCTGTTTATAATTATTTAAGGTGTTACTACTTCTTAATACCTTTTCTGAGAGCATGCCTTAGAGAAGAGTCTCTTCTTGAAAAGATGTGGTGTAGAAAATTCAGCAAGTGAATTATTTGTGGCATATTTTTGGAAGTCTGACATTACCTGTTGCTGCATTTCTATATGATTGTAATGTTTATGCTAAGAATCTCTGCAAAAACCACTTTTCTCTTTCTTTCTTTTTGTTATAGTAGTTCTGACCAGATAGAAGTTTATATATTATTTAATTCACACCAGATTATTTTATTTTATTTTTTTTAATTTCTTCCACATAGTCCCACATTATAGGGACATACATATGCTCACAACCTTGTGTGGGTAATTTCACTGAAGTCAGTAGGGCTACTTATGTATTTAGATTAAATGAAAGTATGTATAAGATCATGTATTAGAGATGACTTTGACTAATGTCATTCACAGGCAGAAGTTTTGGTAATCAATGATAGCTGAAGACTAAGGAAATAATGGTCCATCTGGGTATCTACAAAAACAGCTGAAGTAAAGAGCTACTCTTATTCCTACCAAGAAAATCTTGATGGTTCCTGTAAAGCTTTTGCTGGATACACATGATGTGAGCAGAGGGGACAAAGTTCTTAGTTAGTGATTCAAAGCCAGAGGCAACACCTCAGTGATTACTTTTGCTGAGAAGCTTTTCTGGAAGTTTCCCTTTAGAATTATGATTTAAATATTTTTTCATAACCAAGTGACACCTATAAGTAAATAGATTTTGTTTCTTTTCCTGCAGCTCCAGATCAATTTTCATTCTCCAAAAATGCTTTCACAGTCTTAGCATTACCTGTTAGCATACAATCTCTATCAACATATTTATAGATGTCAAGAGGCAATTTTTATTATCTTAAATTTAGTTTTTGGAATCTGTTGCCATTGCAAAGGATGCTTGGCTTGAGTAGTCACAGAGCACTCCAGCATAAAGTCAGGCACAAGTATTCAAATTATGCAGCCATGCACTCTCCTATACAGCATAAAATGACAAGGACAAGTATTAAAACTTCTAGAAAGCAGAAAAACTAATAATCTAATGTAATCTTAGAAGCACAGGGATTTCTGATTCCCCATGAGGATACATAGTATATTTTCCTTCTTTTTATAGTTGATGTGTTTTATTTGTGTTTCATTTTTCCTTTCTCTTCTGGTTCTGATTTCTCTCACCATGTTTGGTATGCACATCTGTGCCTCTAGGCTTGAACACCAGTCAGTGATCAGCGGGTGACAGCCTGTCCCAAACAGTGGTATGCTTTACAGCCATGATCTGTTATTACTTACTTCTCCCATTTTGGGCCTCACTTGAGCAATTCTGAGTGTGAGGTCCTGAGATCTACATAGTAGTGGGATTTATGGGGTTGAATTAGGATGACATTGTAATTAAAAACAAAACAAACAAAAAAAGCCAAAACAAAAACAAAACCAAAAAAAGAGCACAAAACCCCACCACAGCTGACAATGAGCCCATGAGAAGCAACCCCAAAAAATAACATTTTTGAATCTCTGCCAAACAAAATATTTCAAAACTCCCATTAATAGAAGGAAGAAACAATTGGTGCTCTTCTACCCTTTCCTCTCCCTCTTTTTTTTTTTTTTGATGAGTAGTTCATAGATGCCTGTGATCATTTAGTCCTACTTTCTCCCTTAAACCACTGTGATGTCCAATATCCTCCTGAGCTTTGATGCATTTAGAAATAGGACTGGCAGGGGATGGTTTTGTCACATAATTTCGTGCATCTTATTTTGCTGTTTGTTCTGTCTCTCTGAGCTGCCTGTATAACTGTTGTGGGGAAAAGTGTTCTTTGAGAGAATACTTCAGTGCAGAAATATATATTATTATTATATATTTTAATTATTCTATAATAAAATCATTCCCCAGATCATGAGATCCCTTATTTGAAGACTTAGAACACATGCCTCAGAGCATCATTCTCACCTGGGATAATAAGCCAAACTCCATAACATTTGAAGACCTAAAGTCCACTACTGCTATAAAGACTGCTTCTTTCTAGCCACAAACTAACCTGTTCATTCAACTAATAGCACTGGATGTTTTTCTCCTGGCTGCTTTTTCCAATACATATTGCAAGGTTCTGAAGTGATTGACAAGCTTTAGACCATTCTGTGCTTACATTTGGTACATATACCTTGTAATGTTACTAACATCTGTCTTCTCTTTGGATGGCTACTAAGAGATCCAGTACTCGATCTAGTACTCACTTTACAACAGGTAAAAAGAGCTGCATACAGTAGGACATAACAAAAGATCACAAAATATGTGCATTTTGAAAACTGTTCTATCAGATGGCATTAAAAGATTCGACATGAAAATAACATGAATTTTGTAAAAAACCTCCCTATATGTGTTCAACTGACTTTAAGGTTTGGCAATGAATTTCTGTATAAAGAACACATAACTATTCCAAAAAATGCTTTAGAAAATATTAAGGTCAATGCTGTTTGAAGCACAGGTGATCTAGAGGCTAACATCTCCCAATGTTGACAGGTCAAATGTGGCCTTTACTTCATAAGATTAACCCCCACAAATGCATGACACACTTCAGTATGGACAGGGAGCAATTCCATTCAACCTCTCTTTTTTTTTTTTGTCTTCTTAGGCTATTTTATAAATTCTGCCATGACTAAAAGCTGGCAAAGCCAGTGGAAGCTGGGTTCCAGATTACTGAATCTTTTCACCTTGTTAGGTTTGTATTTTTTTACTTGCCAGAGAAGTGTAGTGGGAGTGTGCAACAGCAACAAAATTATGAAGAATTTCCTGGGATCACACAAAAATGGTTTGTTAGCTGAGGAGTGTAAATAAGAAGCCAGGAAAATTACAGATGATGACAAAAATAAAAAGGGGTTCTTGGAAAGTGGTCTGTGGCTGTTCAGCTTGGAATGTGCACATCTTTGTAATTGTGTTTAATTACTGTGTTCTTATGAGTGTTCATTTTAGCCCAGAGAGCAGAACTGAATTTGAAAGGCATTTGGATATGGAGACAAATGCAACTGGAAGCCAGAGTACAGGCTGCAAACCTACAGAATTGGGGCCTGTTATATAAATAGTTTAAGAGAAGGCATTTGTTCCTTCACCCAGCAAAACAGTGATGTACATGCTTAATCATGAATGCTTTTTACCACATTTGTACCTACATTAGTGTCTCATTCAGAACAGGGGAAGTGAAAGCTAAAGATCATGCATATGTTTAAATTTTTTTATAGGTGAGAGTCAAAGATGATGAGTGTTCTAGAACAAATCTGGGATGCTCCAGCTCTAATGTTTGATTTAGCAATGTACAGTGCCACTGAAGGTAGTCCCAAACACAGACTGAATTACTCCTTGGCTGCTGCCAATGTGGTACTCCTTTCAAGGAGGAGGTAAGAGTGCACGAAAGAAAGAAAAAAAGTAAGAAAAGAAAAAAAAATTTTAAAGTGCATGGTTTTTGCGGTAGTTGGCAATATCTGATTTTGGGCACTCTAATTATAAGTTGTAAAAAAGAAAGGAGTCCAGATCCCAAATATAACAATTTGACAAGCCCTTTATATGCAACACTCACATGACACTATGATGGATTGATTCTTTGTGAAAAAGAGTACCAGCAAACTTGGACAAGATGCTTCCAGATTGTATTTTGAGTTCAGAGTAAAAAGTTTGGGTCCTCTCTAAGGTCCTTTGGCACATACTTCAGAATGACTGGAAACTGTTTCAATCTCCCTATAAAATTATGCCCAGCTGTTCTCTGCCATTCTTACCAGAGCACCCCACCCATTTGTTCCTCATTCTAGTGACAATCATTCCCATTATCCTTCACAGAGGTGGAAATTTTGGAGTGAGACACAAGGAATATAGGCAAATGGCACATAAAGGAATGTGCTTGTACAGAATAACATCTCTGAGCTATCCAGGCTCTTTAATATTGGGAAGTCCTCATGGAAATATGGTGGCTGTCCTTCCTATTGGCCTTCCTACACCTGACAGCAGCACGACCAGCACAAACCCTTTCTCAGAAGGTTTTCTCTATGCCCAGTTGCAGCATTCTCTTCAAAATCACTGAGTTGAATGAAGTTTCCTGTGGCAAGGCCCAAGATGGACAGCAAAAATATTTTTATAAGTGCCCTTGTGCTTCCTCACCATTACACCTCGTGGGTATTAATAGCTTCCATTTTGTTCTTTCTGAACACAATGAAAAGAAGACATTTCAAGCATGCAAGGGAAGGCAAAAAGTTTTTACCAAGATATTTTGGATATCTAACAGCCTCTGTTGATTTGATCTAGACCACAACAGGCTAGGGACACCATGGAGTACATCTCTATCAGAAGGGAAGATAATGGAGTTGATATTTCTTAATTGAAATGGTATGTTTCTTGTTTTCTTTTAGTCACATAAGAAGAGGTGAACATCGTTTTTTTTTTAAGATGGATTGTTCTACAAATATGTCCAGACTGCATGGGTTACATATTTTTTCCCTTTCCCTGTCACTAATAGAAAACTGTCTTCACGTAAAAGTTCATTAAGTTGTAAAAGTGCAAGTATTCTATTAGAGCTGTGGCCACAGGGTTTGTTTCCTTTAAATCCCTTTGTGATTCTCAGTTTAAAGAGACTTTATTAGGTACATGCTACATCATTTCTTTTTCTCATCTGTGAAAGCATTCAGACACAGCATTTAAAATTAAAGCAGTAAATCTTTGCCCAGTAAATAGTAGCTTCACTGGAACAGAGGGGGTTTTTTTGACATCAGTAATGCTTTGGAGGAAAAGGGGAGGAGAGAATGGAAAAAGAGAAGGAATGGTGATAGAAGACATAGCTATATGTGGGTTCACATCAATGTCAACATCCTGAGAGTAAACAAAGGGTACACTGGTGCTATGCCACAGACAGCATCCTTCAAAACAACTATGAAAAAGCTTTCACACTTACGATAGGATAAAATTAAAGCAAAAACTGGTGTTATAAGCAGGTCTGTTTCTGCAATCAACTTTGCCAGCAAATATATGGTATCATCAGAAAGAGGTGGTCCTGAGTACTTTGAAGTTCCTTCAGCAAAAGCCTTAGCCTTGTGCTTTATTTTTATGCATCTCTTGACAAAAAATCAATTACCCAAACTGTAAATACCTACTTCAGTCCTTTACTGGGCAAGAGCCAGGCTATTCAGTATCTTTCAGAACTGAGCCCTGGTACCTCCATCTTTGAGCTTCTCCTGTGCTATGAATTATTATGTTACTGAATGAACCACATGTACTAATGAGCAATACATGCTGTGTGCATGGTGAGCAGTTAAACTGTCAAAGAAACAAGACACAGAGTTTATCACTCCACACAACAGACTAATATTAAAATTATATGAAAAAAATTATAGATTGGTTCATCAAATTAATCCTACATATAAAATATGTCATACTGGGATTGACCAATTTGTTGTAGGTAGATGATGCTTGTTATATGATACATAAGGTTGCAGCTGAGAACACTGTAAATATTAATGGAAGAACTAGGGATTAAACTAGGAGATCAATAGACAGAAGTTTTTGCTTAAAATCTTGGGGACAGGGTCAATACTAAATTTTTTTCACTGACATATTCCCATGTCACCTTGATTGTCATGATTTTTTAAAACTACACTGCCAGGCGTTTGTATGAGTTTATTTTCCATTTCCCTTAAGACACAGATTGTTTGGAATGACTAATTTGTTTCTGTTCCCTTTTTTTAAGTAATCCCTTGGCTGCTCTTTGTCAATACTTTGGCAAAGCCTTCCTGGTGCTTGTTAGGTTCAGACCTCAAACAGCAATATTTCACCAGTTTTTTGAACTCTACAGATATAAAATTATCCAGTAGTATATTTAGCATTTCTTTAAGCTACCCAGTGTCTCCAACTGGAAGTAATTCACACAAGAATGTCATTATTTCCCCCTGCTTTCACTGGATTGTTGGTTTTTTTATCTTTCTAACCATAGCACATTCTTTCTTAGTATGAATTTTATGCAAATTGCAAGTACATTTATTCTATTTTAGGTTGCTCTTCTGTGTGTCACTGAACATTGAGAAGTAATTTGCTACTTGAAGTTACATCTGAAGTTATATTTAAAAACATGCAGGGCTTAAATGATGGAATTCTCATTATTATTTCAAATTAGCATACTGCTCATACATATGCGTGACTTTAAGCTGTTGATTCTAATTTAACAACAGCAGAGTTTTGTCCTCGAATAACAGATGCGCTCATCCTAGTAGAGTGACCTTATTTATCTGCTTTGTTCATGAATTTATTTACCAGTAAAAATAAGGGAAACTGCACAATTAAGACAGTGTCTTAAACACGTACTAAGTTTGGGACAGCTTATTCAGGGTCTGTTTTTAAACTGCTACTAACTTAAATATGGTTCTCTCTGACTAGTACCATGTCCCACTCAACTACAAATTACACGTTGTTTTGTTTTAACAATTAAAATTGTTAGGAATAGATTCTGGGAAGTTTTTAGTGCTCTTGTCCTCGTCAGTGGGTTATGTCCCCCTACCAATCTTCATTTAAACTCCTGATTCTCTGACATTGTTCTGGATATAACTCAAGACCTAAGACTGCATTAAATGCAGTAACAAGGAGTAAATTCAGTAACAGTACTGCTCTAGTGCTCTGGGCCCAAGCCTGAGCTTATAATTTGTGTTTTGTTATTCAGCTGCTGCTCTCAAAACACCAGTCTCATGTTTAGCTCTCAACATGCGGCACCACGTGGCTCCTGGAGACTGTTCATCAGAGGGATGAAGCTTTCTTTCCTTCTAGAGTTCAGACACCCACAGGCACCACTGCTTCTGGGACAGCTGTCACTGCCTTGGAGAAGCAGGTTGGGGAAGGAGAAGGCTCTTTGCAACCCTTTTCCCTACTACTGAAATGTGACAATGTCCAAGTGTGCCTAAGATAAATGACCCATTTCAGGTTTATCAGGTTTACCATTCTGGAAACACACACATAAATTTCAGAGACCTAAACAATTAAAGGAAAAAAAATTGCTACCCTGTTGTCATCTATGATACACTGTGATACCTGTGCATGCTGGGACATGAACTGTATGTATGAAATTTCCAATATTTTTCAGATATTTTTCCCATGTCACTGATGATAATAATAAAGTTCTACTTTCTTTTAAATCTATGTGAATTAGCTCACACAGAGTTAAAAGAACAATCTCAGAAGATAACCCATGACCGAAAATCTAGTTTTCTACTTTGCCAAAAGTTACAGAATTCCTGTTTTTTGGGTTTTTTTTCCTAAATATTTATAAACTGAACTTTGCACAGTATATGCTATGGTGGCACCAATTTATGAAAAATTCCACACAGTTTGTCTCTTGCAAATTTGCCAGGTCATGGCAAACTTCTACTAGAAACATGACTCAGACATAAGGGATTTTTCCAACCTCAGAAAGTCAAGCATTTATCCTCACATCAAGCAGTTATCCTTTATATTTATTTATTAGAAAAAGAAGTATTTTAGGCATTTCACTTAAAACATAATATATAACAATTTTGTTTTATCAGTTATTTGTATCTCAAGAGAAAATTCAGGAAATATATTAGAAGCAATAGAGAGTAGAAACCTGATTATCCAGTCTCTTATTTTTGCATTCATTTAGGTACTTTCACAAGGTGGTTTCTGTGCTGTGTTGCTTAGCATTGCAATGCCTAATTTAGAAGCATACCCACTGAGACTGGAATCTGCAGTCAGTGGTAAATCTCAACTCTCCTGCTAAGCTGGGGAAGCACATGGGACTTGTCAGGGGATCACAGCAGTCAGTCTGTCAGATTGAGAGCTACCAACTAGGCCGAGAGGAGGTGCTGAACGTAAGGGTTTTTAAATCCTGAACTTTTAAATCCTGCCATTACTGGATGCCTAAATACTTTAGATGGCAGACAAATATGCAATTGAATTTCACAGATCAAACACCTTTTAGCTCGTGAAGACCACTAATTGCTTCTGTCCAGTACACTTTATTATGAAATGCATTTCAAATCCTTGAAAGGTAGATGCCCTTCCTACAGACTAGTGCTTGAGTCACGGGGCAACAGAGTTTTGATTCCTTGCTTGCTCAATAGCCCCGCAAACTTCTGAACTCTCTTCATCAAGAAAAGCAGTGAATTACACACTCAGGTCCCCCCCAATATATCTTTATGAAGGTAATTATGATGATGGTACAGAAATTGGGGGCTGGGATTTAAACCTTTTCAGGCAAATTAATGCTTCTGACTTTCTGGGAGAGCACTTGTAGAGCTGCTGAACCCATCTTCAGGGCATCATACCAAAAAATTGCCATTCTATCCTGCTCCTGATCTTTTTCCTGCATCTTCCTCTCCTCCTTAGTCTGCTAGTTCAGATGTTCATCTGAAAGTTCTCCTTAATGGTCCATTTTAAATATAAGAATCAGATTTTGAGGATTAACGTTATTCTAAATTGGACAATTTCCCTGGTCCATTTCACTGTATGATTATGCAAGGATTGTCATTGGCACAGCTGAGGATCCTGGGCTGCATCAAATGAAAGCGTGGCCAGCAGGTTCTGTGGGGTGATTCCACCTCTCCACTCCACTTTGGTGAGACCCACTAAAATTTTGCACTCAATTCTGGGCAGCAGCACAAGAAAGATATTAACTTGTTGAACTGTATCCAAAGGAGGGTCACAAAAATGGTCACAGGGATGGAGCACCAGTCCTATGAGGAAAGGCTGAAAGAGTTGGAGGTGTCCAGCTTGAAGGAAAAAAGGCTCAAGTCTTTTTGTGGCTTTTCAATACTTAAAATAAACTTAAAAGAAAAATGGGGACAGGTTTTTTAGTGGGGCCTGATAGAACAACTGTTAAGGTTAAGCTAAAAGAGCATGAGTTCAGACTAGATATCAGGAAGAAATTTTTTACAGTGCACATGATGAAACACTGGCACAGATTGCCGTGAGAAGTGGCTGATGCCCCATCCCTGGAAATATTCAAGATCAAGTTAGATTGGGCTCTGAGCAACCTGATGTACTTGAAGATGTTCCTCCTCCTTGCAGGATCATCATAGATGACCTCTAAAGTTCCCTTACAGCCCAAACCTCCTATGATTCTATGATCCTCTGGATAGTGAATGAGAGGATGTAATTAATAAATGGTTCTGGGCAGGAGGAAGTAGAAGTCTCTTTAAAACTTCTCTTCAGGTAAAGGATTTGGAAGTAGAAGTGCGTCTGAAAAGATAATGCAGATTCTTCAGCAAAAGTATATACACAGTGATATCTGTGATTATCCTGCTGATGACAGTTCTGACTATGTAAAAATTTTACCTACTTCAGCCAAAGCAGGTGTTAGAGAGAGGACATGCTGTTGAAAACAAGCCAAAAATGTAGTCTACTGAATCTTCTTTTCTAAGTCAAAATAGCAAATGTCCAATTAGAAACACAATGTCTGAAACTGAAATATTCACTCTTTCTTCTTTGATTTTTCTATGGACTAAGATGAGATATTGCCTTATACTCCTCCTTTATGCTGTAGAAGTCATACAACGATTCTTCAGTGCAACTTTGTTCAGCAGGAAATCTAGTGGCAGTTTTACAGATCCTGCTGCTTACTTCTCTGTCATCAGTTCTCTGTGGTCTTTTCACATCACTTTGAAGATTTTCCCCTTTCAGCTTTTTTTCAGATTTTCTTATTACTTCATATCAATTAACTCTTGCCAGTGCATTACAGAACTGAGTTCATTACCTTATACAATAATTTCTCTTTCCTCTTCAGGGTAGATTATAAAGCTCTCCTTTCCAGCTTGTATTTTGACACTTTAAAATGCCAGTTGTTAATTATAAAGAAAACCATTGCTAATGCTTTTATGCTCTTATTTCTAGGAAATTTAAGAAAAAAGAAAAACCCATACTTAATTTTATCTCTTAGCAGAGTGTATGTGAAGAAAACTTAGTAATTTTAGACTATGCAGCACATAAATAATGGATAAAGAGTGGTTAACTTTTTTAATTTACTCCGGACTCAGAGACCTGTCAGACAATATTTCATATGTAAATGAGAAGTGAAGTGGAATAAGTACCTGTATATAGCAATCTTTTGACAGAACTGCTCTGACTTTTAAAATCCTTATTCTTCTTTTTATGTTTAGTACACAGAGACAAATTAGAGGCTGCCTTTACATCCCTGTCTATTTGATATCAGTACAAGTGATAAAAAACAAAAAAGAGAAAAGTCAGCTTGCTTCTTGTGCATATTAAATCATTTTCTATCTAGATGCCACAAAACCTTGAAGCTTAGAGTGCTCTGAAACATCAATTATGCATTAAAATAAGGATGTGATTTTTTAAACTGAAAACTGTAAATTGGTGTATAGACTATGGAGGTACAGATACAACTAGGAATGGAGGTTTAAAAACTATCACACATTTTACAACAGGCATAGGGAGATTTTGCACCTGTGGAACAACTCAGATAGAATTTAATAGGATATTCAAAGGAATAAATTGGCCAAAAAATTACTGTAAGCTAGGGGCCCAGAAGAAGGATCATCTAGAAAATATGTACCATGGGATTTTAGGAGATTCAGATTAATTTGGACTGTATGTGCAACTATATTCTATAATTAATAAGGATTTAATGAAGATTCTTTTTTCTAATTGCTTAATGCTTGAGTTCTCTTCTGGATGAAGACCAATGACCTGTGGTATAAGACCAATGCTCAAAGCAAGCCTGTTCCTCCTTTGCTATGCAGTGCTCTTTCTCCAGCAGGGCAGAAATGGCCAGGGAGTCTGATCTCCCAGTTTAACCCAGATTGCTCCATTTACAGCCACACACAGCAAATGGCACAAACAGTCTGAAAGCTGTGGAAAAGACGACCAGGGTCCCAGCTTGCAAGCTCAGCTGATTTTAAAACATTTTTAGGATGCACACTGCAATGAATTCCATCTCCAAACCTATATGTATACAAATTTAGAACAGAATATTTGTGTTCCACCTACTAAAAGGAAGAGGATGTGTAGGTCCTGAATTCAAAGTTCAGATCTAAGTTTTATATTCATGCCTGCTTATTGGGGATATGTAAAATAATGTATCTACAGTGGCATTCAGATGATAGTTCTTTAGTCAACTGATTGGTATTTATCTTAATGATAGGGGCTTACCCTTCTCTTACAATTTTCTTGTGAAAATGATGATTAAGAGAGAAATAAAGTTCATGGCTGTAGGAAAAATTGCTGGCATGTAATATAATGTAATTTTATATAAAATTAGTTTTTAATGTCAAGAACTTTATATTGTTTGGCAAATAGCTTTTCTTTGTCAGTTAAATAATGTAGACATTTAAAACAAAATCTAGAATATACTTTTTCTTTAAAATTCTTTTTACTCTTCATTCAGAACTTTTCTTTTTGCAAACCTTGCAATTAAATACTGCAGCAATATTCAGAACAGATTTGCTGCATGTATAAAACTCTTACTTCTTAGCAACATAACTAATTCTTAATTTTGCTACCCATCCTACTGCTTCTTCAGGAGGAAAAAGTCAAAGTATTAATGACGTTGTCCATGTGGGAGCTTAATATACACTTGAATGCTTTTATTAAGGCATTTAAAAATTATCTAATTACCAAAATTGGCCGCAAATTATCATTGTTAGCAGGAAAGAGCCCCATGTTTTAGGAAGTGCTACAAAAGTGAAGTCAGCACACGACTTTTATAATCTCTGTGATGTTGCATACATCTCTCCTTGCCTCACTAAGGGGGCAGCAACAGCAAGAACAAGGCACTGGACATGTAGATTTTTGTTGTGTCACTATTCCTTTGTGAGTTCATAAACAAACAGATAAGGCTTTGCAGGTAGATAATCAGCCATGGAAACTCCTCTGCACACCTCCCAGCAAGATGCCTTTTGCAGAGAGTAAGTTTTCAAGGATGTCAGAAGAGAACAGGATAAATTTCAAATTGCTGGTATCAGATATGGTGGCTGTTCCTTTTGGGTCAATAAGTACACAGGCTCCTCTATAAAGTTTTTTGCCAACATAGGATTCAAAAAAGTTGGGTAATTCTCGTAAATGCTTTTTTCTCACTTCATAAACTACGCTGTCCACAGGTGAAAAACTCTTCTGAAATATAAGATTTTCTTCTTGCTGAGCAAAATAATTAGAATTTCTTTTCTATGCCTATTAAATGTATATATTTTACAACTTTTGTGTACCATTAGCCTAATATTTTACAATACATTTCATGAAACTTAAAATTATTTAATAGCCTTTTTGCTCATTTTTTTAATCTATGATACAGAAAAGAAGCTAATGAATTATGGAGGGGTTCCCTCTTCAGGAGAAAAATCTCAGCCTTACCCTGAGAGCCAGTTTTGGGATACTGATATTATGATCTAAATATGGTTTAAAGTCACTTTTTGCAGCAGCTCATTTCTGATGGAAGCCTAAGGGTTTGAAATATTGGCAGCACTATTTCCCCTGTGCTTAATGCTATAAAATCCCCATATAAAATTGGTTAAATATAGGTAGTAAAAGTCTTGGGGATTTTTTAATTTCTCTTGAGACACAACTGCCTGTTCCTCAGGGCTGTTTGTAGTTTTGTCTTGGATTTGGAAGGAGTTCCACTGTGTAATGGCAGTAACTCTAGTCAAGACATGGCTTGAAAAAATATATATTCAGCAGTGTACTCCACAGGAGATGAATAAAGAGCTGAAGAAAATTGGCTGTAGATCAAAAATGCATGGTAAATTCATAGCTGAAAGTGCTTACCGGCCAGATGGAAAGGTTTCCATGAACATGTTTTGAAGGCAGTCTCCCTACATTTTCTAAGGTATTGTTTAACACTGTTAGACTTCTTTGACCATCAGTATGGGATTTAGAGAGTCCAGGCAGCTTAGTATGTAAAATGGAACTGGTCCTAATAGGCCCATAAGGGAGTTGGTATGGTCTGTGATACCTGGGAACCACAGACCACACCAACTCCACTGTGTTTAGGATGGAGCAATGGACATGCTTGTTTTGCAAACTGGGCTGGATGTAGTCGGGTGCCATGTCTAATTTAGTCAGAGATCAGACCAGTTCAACACCAGGAGTGCTAGGGCAGAGATTCAGACGTGGCAGATCCCATACACATTGGACTCACTAGTCCAAAGTGGTGGCATATTTGTTGGTTTCATGCATTGCACACAAATGTCTTGTGTGCCACTCAGAAATATGGAAGACATGACATTTACTTTTTTATTTTTTTATTATATATGAAATGTTAAAAAAATATTATTTTTTTTTACACATGAAATGCCAACATTCAATCTCTGAGGTGCACAGTCTAAGCCCAGGCTAATAGCAAGGAAGACTGAATGAGCTTTGAATTTCACAGACTCAAATATCCACCTCACTAGCACTTTAAACACAAAAAGGGGCTGACAGGATGACAAAGTTGCAACAGGGAGAAGAAAAACAATAGAAACAAACATAAGGCCATTTTTTAAATGGTTCATTTCATTTACACACAGAACAGGCTGAAGATGTAGCTGTGACCCAGGATTGTGCTCCAGGCAACCTGAATTTAATTTAGTCAGGAAAAACAGTTTATTAATAGTGAAAATAGCAAAAAAAAAGAAAAAAATCAACCCAAAAGCTATTAATTTTTAATAACTTAATTTTCATTCAGTTGGCTTCGGGATGCCAGGGAGGAAGGGGTGCTGTTTCATTCTTTCTTTGAAAAGCACAGGGTTTTTAAATCTCATTTAATGTTGTCTCCTTTTGAAGACTAGAAAATTTTCTGCTGGAGTGAGAACTTGCTGTATAGCAGGACCTCCACAAATAAGGAGCATTTATTTTCCTCCTTTCTACCTTAAACTATTTCCTACATTTAAATTTTTTTTTTACTTTCCCTGGTATAGGTACAGGACCTTAGTCCCAATGCTTCCCTGAAACTTCTGAAGTAAGATCTGCAGTGGTATCATCCCACTGTGTTTTCTTCCATAGTTTAAAAGCAGACTTCTGTTTTTCAGACAGCCAGACTCAACTTGTACCTGTGTGAATGGGAGAGACTCCACTAGTCATGTGCTCCTACTAGCACATACAATTTTACACAAGCACTAATCTACCAAACCTTTGAGGAAACGAAAACAGCACAAAACCCAACCCTGCAATTCCTCTAAACATGCATCTAAAATCTTGAAGTCCACAAGAAAGCTGGAGATAAATAGACAGATAATATTAAATTATCCAATCTTATTGTGGCTGAAGTGAACTGCATTTAGAAATAAAGCATTGAATTTAGGTGTCTTTATGCCACTATTCCATAAAATCTGCAACTGAAAAGACGGACAATTTGATCTCAAGTCCTTTGAGTGCTGGTGGTCAGGACAGCAGCTCTATTCCCACAACTTGTTTGGCTTGGTGTACTGGCAACAATTTGTATCTACATTATTGCATTCTTTTATATATTCCATTGCAAAAAAACCCAAAAAACAAAAACAAAAAAAACACCAAAACCAAAAACCCACCTAAAGTAAACAACAAAACATCAGGAAAAAAACCCAACAACAACAACAACAACAAAACAAAAGAAAAAACAAAACGTGAAGAAACGGAAAAAAATATAGAGCATTTTTAATCTTCCTTACTTAACATTACAGAAAAAGTAAACAGAGTATAAGAAAAGAAAATATTGTTTTCTCTTCCAGTGACATCTGGTTTAAATCACATTTAAATATCATCTCTAACACCTATTCTGTTTCTTTACCTGAAAGGCAATAATTTGCCTTGCTGTGCATCCAGTAAGGGCACTGTTAGCTAGAAAACACAGATTAGTAATGTGGAATATTCAGATAATTTCTCTGTAAGACCTCTATGATGAGAGAATCCCTATAGTCTAGACATTGCACATTTATTCAGGTTGAACAGAGCATTTTTATGCTTTAGCTTCACAATTCAGTTTCAAAGTCTTAGGTTTCCAGATGACTATATGTCATAAGTGGTTAAAATAAAGTACTGAATGATACAGTCTTCTGGGCACAGAGAGAAAGGAAAAAAAATATTATGTATTTATTTATATTATAAATGAAAATGTGAAGTGCTTCCTGAGGGGCTCAAGTTGTCTGAAATTACATACCTGGGAAAAGTCACAGGGAATCATTTTAAGTACTTCTGGATGTTAAGATGCTAAAAATAAGTTTATTTATTTAATACTTCTCTGTTGTGTCTCATTAAATTCTCTGCTAATTTTAAATAAAACCCTGATGACCATCTGCAACATGTGTTTATTTTTAATAACCTTGAATAAAATGTTTCCTTTTTGACCCTACTTCCAAAATGCTCCAGATTGTTGATCTGCATTTTTAGGTTTCTTTCTATTGGTCATCCTAAAATAAGGCTTTGAGGCAGATGTCTCTAATCATGTGACTTCGAGTCAGATAATGGAGGCTTTTCTTATGACTTTGTATAATAATTTGTTTATCAACTTTGTCATAAACTGATAATTGTCATAATTGTCAGTGGCAGTCTGTAAATATCTGATCACATTTCAGAGGACAACGATTGCTTTGAAATCCTTTTCTCAGATAATGTATTAAATCCAGCCAGAATAAGCTTCCATACTGCAATAAAAGCATAAATTGAAACAACGAAAATGCTGCTTGTGCTCCCTGATTCGTTGCTTAGTTAATGCTGGGACAGTGAAATAACATAAGCTTGTATCAAAATTGTTAAGACATGTCAGTATCTCACTGAGAATGACAGATTAGTTAAATTGCCATAGAAGCGTTTACTTCTGCACCTTGTCCTTGAAGTGAATAAGTGTTAACAAAAACATTGCTTCTTTCAAAAACAAATTTTTTTTTTGTTTTCTTCAAACACAAAACTTTCTTTTACTTTTGCTATGCTGTTTTCTCTTTGGAAGGAGAGATTCTGAGTAGGTATAGATTTATGAAAATATTGAAATTAAATATGAAATTTTATATAATGTTTAACACATAAATATGAAACACATAAAGATATATTTCATTTCAAAAGGAAGCTTATCAAATGTAAGTTTTGAAGGTTTTCCAAATCCTACTGAAAAAAAAATGATGGAGCAAGTGATTTGTTCTCAGACACCAGGATGCAAGAAGTGCTGCAGAACTTTCTGGTCAAGTCAGGTTATGGTGAAGGACATCACAAGAAAGCCTCTCTTAGCAGGTTACATTACCAGTCGTCATATATAAAATAGTCTCAGTTTACTGATGACTCTTTCCTCAAATCAGAATTCAGGAATCTGTTCCTTGTTCAGACTTCAAAGTTTGTTTCATTGTCTCGTAGGGCTCTGAAATCTGATGAGAAGCTAGAAGTACCTTCAGTGAAGCCCTGTAAGTGTGTTTCCATAGTGGGCTGTGGAGCCTAGATGATAAATTCTAGAAGCTATGGCTATCCCTGATTTCTCAGCACAAGCTGCTTTGAAACATATTTTGAAGCCTCTCTAAGAAAAACGAATCACTGAACTCTAGTGGGAAAACCAGAAGTCACATTTAATAATATTTAAGCTGTATGTAGCTACAATTGAAATTTAGTAGAAGTTCGTTTTCCCTTAGGGATATCACTTCCTCATTTGGGTTATTAAGAGGCCTGGGGGGATATCCCATTTCAGCAAACAGAATATCAAACAGAAAGCTATAACTCTTAGCTTTTGTTTCCAGCATGCTATAAGGGAACTTTGTAATTTGTTTTGTGGAATGAATAAGGTTTTTGCAAGGTGAACTTTATGCTCTAAGCAAAGTTCATTCAACAATTACATCGATTGGTGTTCATCCAGAAAATATTGATGGAATGACTGAGTCAGTCATCTTTTCAGTAATGTGACCAATAATTGGACTAAAATATGTTAGTCACTTACTTAAATGTTCTTTTCTGGCTTATAGCATTACATCAGAAAACACAAACTCTCTTTTCAGTTCCTGATTTTGGCTGGAATGGACCAGGAAGATCATGACTGAAACAGGGAAGGTTTTCATTATTGTTTCTGGTATTATCTGTTAGCTAGAACAGGAGCACTGCCTTCAAAAGGGTTTTTATTGCTAGTTTATTAAACGACTTGGGTTAAAATTTGTGAGATGTTTATCTGTGACAGGAAGCTTTCAACATCTCTCATGCACTTCAGGGTGTTTACTTACTAAGTCTGTTTTACCTTTGCCTATTTTGGTTTTTTTTAACATGAGTCACTGTATCTTGAAATATTATTAACGATCTTGGCAGATATTAATTAAAGACTGTTTAATGCCTCTAAGGAAAAGCAGACCTTGGCCAATTTCTTTGACTCCAGGTGAAATTGCAAATGAAGAAGGCTGGTATGTATTGGTGAGGAGGACTGGGAGAATCACATGAGCAATGTGAGCCACAGATGAGATTGACTGAAATATGATAGAATAGAAAATATAAAAAACTGTTTCATAAAATCCATTCTAACTGTATTTTATTTCACTCCTGATTCTCAAAGGAAACATTTAAATTATTTAGTAGAAGGATCTATCCTAGTTCTACTAAAATATTTATTCCAGGTTTGAGTAGGAAAACATGAAAGCATGATTCTGAACATGAGGTGAGGAGGTTAATAAGGCATTTCTGAGAAAGGACAGCTGTACCATCAGAGGATCAGAACAAAAGGAATCTGGCTAGAGAGGAAAGAGAGGTTTTACAGAAGGTGAAATGAAACATATCCCAGTCATGAAAATCCAGAAAGCTCTCTGAGACAGAAAGAGTTTTAAATGCCAGCAGAAGGATGACATAACAGTTGAGAAAGTTAAGAAGGAAACATTCGTGTGGGAGAGATTAAGAAAGACTTTAGCCAAGTAGAGCTTCAGCTGACAGCAAATTTATACAAAATACTTCCAGAAGGCAGACAAGATGGTTTTGGACACAATTCAGCTACTAGTTTATCTCATAGTTAGTTCTCGTTTGGAGATATTAACATGAAATTACGTCAGACAAGAATTGGTTCAAGGACAGTGGCCCATGAAACAGGTGCAGAAAATACAATGGAAGTAAAAAAGATCTGTAAAAAATCCCCTAAAATAAAAAGGAGAAAATTGAAAGAAAAGGCAAGACCAGAGTTCAGAAAACTCACTGTGTTGGCAGCAAACAAGAGACATGACACACAAAGGTATAATGTTGAATGGCAGAGATCTCCAGACAGCACATGCTAAAAAGGAAGGACAAAAAAAGATGATAACGTAAGATGCAAACATGGTAAACCTTAACTAAGACTCCAAAATATTTTAAATTAAATCCCTTCCTATGTAACATAGTTGTAAATTCACAAAATATTGTACAGCTTGAATTCAATAAACTAAGTGATAAACTACACAATATCACGTTGTAAAATCTCCAGTAGATATTCCAGAATTTCATCTCCTATTTGAAGTAACATGACTACATAACTGCAGGCCAGTCCTGCTGAAAGAAGTACTCTAGGGAAATACATAAACCCATTTAGTCACATTTGCTTCCTAATGTTGATGATCTTATTTTTCTGAACTAGGCAAAAGGATAAAACTACCACAGATTTAACGTGTCCATCCACTGCATTGTCAAAGCAGCTTAGAAATAAAGTAAATATTTGACAATGGTGAGAGAGTTTATAAAAATACTTTTGATGCGAGTTACGTGATGTCATTATTTAGTCATAAAGAGCAAAAGTTACTTGCTGATGATGATGATGGAGGAGGAAAACAGGAATGTTGTATGTACTCCTAAATGTGTATAGGAATAAGATTTTATATTATGACTCAGTTTGGATTTGCATCCTTAGCCAAACACTTGGAGTCAAGCTACATGATGATAAATGGGAAATAAATGAATGCTGTTTGACTGCCAAAATGGTACCTTTGTTTCTCTTTTTAGACTGCTATTTTGTTCTGTCAGTTGTGCTTTCTGTTGCATATATAATGGATTTGCAGAAACAGTTGAGAAATAACTGCAGGATTTGATGGGAGCAGCAGGTGCTTATTTTTCTGGTCTGCATAAACCTTATTCTCAGGAAAACTCCACACTTCAAGAAATAATTAGCACTGCATGTCACAGTAGACCACAAAAACTGAGTAGAAATTATCACAGAATTAACAATGGCTTTTTCCTGAGCATGTCTGAAAGCTCAATCAATTTGCAATTCTCTTTGGTTATAGCAAAAACAGGAAACTGAACCACTGTTTTCCCTTGTGGTCAGGTTATTTCTGCAGAAGCAGTTTTCCATTTTCTGTTTCTCCTGCCAGGTTTGTTTTTATATGAAATCTCCTCAAATCGCTAGCAAGATTTTTTTTTCCAAACCTTTCTTCCCTTGGCTGTTGCTGAGTGCCAATCTGTCTTACTTCTTTCATTATTTGGAGTAGCTGAATTTCTGTAACCAATACAGAAATGGCCACAGGAACTCATGAAACATTGTCATTATGTCTGAATAAACACTTGTTTAGGATCTCCTGTAGGTGGATGCACTTTGAAACACTCCATGGTAATAAACAAAATAGTTGAGATAAGAACTGAAGTTCCATTTTCAAAATCACTCTTTAGGCTTCCAAAAAAATATAAATAATATTTTAAACACATGTGCTCTCAACTCAGAAATGTATATATATACATGCACATGTACAGGGGAATGTGTTTTTGTTCACATGGAGTAGATATATATATATATATGTATATGGAGGTGAGGAATTAAAGTAATCCCTTTGAAAGTAATTGCTTTGAAGTTACATACTTTTGAATTTACTCGATGCAGAAGAAAATATATACATTACAGTTATCAGGGACCAAGATTCACCTCATACAAAGACAAAAAAGTTGAAAGAAAACAAAAAATTTATGACTAGAACATAGCTCACATTAATCTTTAGAGGCCAAATGGTACTCTTCTTTGGGACATTCACTCTGGTAAGGCTTCCTTTAACATCTGAATGCATCGGTTTAATTGTACATTACATGTCTGTTTCTCTTTAGGCTACTGCAACTGCTGTTAGTAAAAAAATCTAAAACTACAGTTGCACTCAAATACATACAATTGTCATGAGCTCTGGTATTCTTTACTACACACTGCACCTCACTTATTACTAAATAAAGCAAAGCTTGTGGATGATCCCCTTCTGTGCCAGAATGCAAGGGTTAAGTAAGCAAAATTTACTTGCTTATCATGTTGCCTAAGAAGCTGTTAGCCAAATGAGCACAACAAAAAATTATGGCACAGATCAGGATAAATTAAAAGTGACAGAGTATTCCCCTTATGAGACTGTACAATTTTCTAATAGTGGCTCACCTGTAATTCTCTAAGTTCTTGAGCAACTTGCTCAATTATTTTCCTTGTCCTGTATTATTCATCCCATTGTCTCATCATGGGATATTTGTATGTTCATGAACAGCAAACGTGATATTTGTCTGTGGTTATCAAACAATCACAGAGCAAAATTCCCGTACCCAAATTCTATCTCCTCCTCTTTAAAAAAATAAAGTTGAGCACAAAGGAGTATGTTTGGCAGGCTGATTGTGTGATGTGTTCTACCTCACACTATGAATCATCCATCATCTGTCCATCCATCTTGGGGAATTTAATGCTACACCCTTTACTTTTATATACAGCCATAAGTAACAAAATATAGACTAGACCTAACCTTATAGCAATAAAGTGCCCTTCTAAAGAGGTGTTTCTTAAGACAAAAACAAAAACACAAACAAAAATACCACCAACACCAGCAAAAAATAACAGAATTAAAGAAGCAAGTGATACCTTGCCAATACAGAATATGTCTTATACCCTAGCATTAAATTCAAAATTTATAATATCATTATTTATTTTAATTATAACTAAAAGATATGGGGATTAACACACACAGTTTCAAAGAGAAAGCCTGTGTTGTGAGAAAATGTTATAAATGTTTTTTGAAGGAAAGATATGTTTTCACTAGTATGAACCTGATAGGGAGGCAAAAAGGACATCATAAACTTCCATTACTAGGACTCAAAAGTCTGGAAATATTATCTTATATATATATATATATATATATATATATATATATATATATATATATATAAAATATATATATCAGGACAACTCAGGGCAGCCTGACTAGAGAAAAATAGGGAAATGTCCATATGTGTGAGAGAGAGAGAGAGAGATCACAACTACCTTAACTTTTACAAACTTCCTTGAAGTAGTGCCTCCTGGCACCCAGTTACCAGCCAAGGATCTCTCACAAATAAAGCAGCCTAAAGAAGCCTCTTTTATTTCCTTATTCTAGCTGCCTGGATTTTAAAGTAGAACATCCAGATTAAGGACAAAATAAATAAAAACAATAATTAAGAAATAAGGAGAAGAAAACCTGATGTGTCCTTTAAATATGTTGCTGGAAAAAAATCAAATTGGAGTATTCATGACTAATATATAGAAAGAATTACACCATGTACTGGGAGATTGTGATATTGCTCCTTTCAATTTGGGAAAATAATATTATTTTTAAAATTAATAATTTTTATTTTTTTTTTAACTTGCAGTAATGTAAAGCACAGAATAGCTACCTTATTCTGATATGTGAATTTACCATGTGCCACATGCAAGGTCGGCTGGCCTTGTGGTAAGTTTTATTGAGGTTAGTCTGCCAAGAGAGAGCAGGTAGAAATGGTTAATGAAGTAATGGTCATAGAAACGGTTAGCAGAACAGAGGCAAGACACTGTCCTAGAAATGAGAGCCAGTCAAAACAAAGCTCTTATGAGCTATTTTCACAAGCAGAGGTCTAAGGTGAAGAAAGTGACTGAAGAAAACGTCAAATTTACTCTTTCCATTCATTAAAGACCTGCATCAGTAACAATTCAACACACTGAATAAGAAGGTGGTAGATGAGGATGCCAAATGGCTGACTATGAACAGAGATTTTTTTTGTTTTGAGTAAATTATATATTTGGATACATTTTCATACTATTAACTAAGTGTATCTGGAACTCTAACGGTGCGTCATTTCTATCTTTCAAAGCATGTACGTACCTTAGTGTATAATGACATTTTTTGTTAGAGGGGTACATATTATCTGATAGTAGTTTCTTGTTTCCTGTTTTGTGTCTAATGTTTTCTGTTTTAGAGGAACATTTATAACAAAATTGAGCTTGTTTCCAATTGCCATCTTGGAAAATTTCATCCTGGAAACTTAAAAATTTGTTGGGAAATAATTATATTTCATATAAAATATATAAATTATTAATAATTAAATATATGAATGTATATGAATTTTTTTAGGAACTAGAAATAGAATTGTATGCTGTGATGCATCACATTTTAACTGTTAGCAAGAGCCTAGTTTTACATGCACTGTCAGTGCATACAGTTACATATGTATGTATAGATAAGATCATGCTTAATTAGTAAGTTTATAAGAACAAACATTAGCAAGTTAAAGTGACACTAATTTAAACTGCTCCACAGTAGATGCCTTAGAGCACTATTTCTGTAAACAGTTAACAGAAATTTGCTCTTTATCAAAATTTGTTATTATATGGTCCCTTGCTTGTATGGCAGTGGTTAGGGTTTCCAACCAAGCTCAAAGAATAAGAAAAAATAATTAGTTTCCATATTGGGATTCTTCATCATACCAACATCATGTTGTTGTAGGCTTAAAAGTTTTAATTCAGAAATTATAATATAAATTATAGATTAATTCCACTGATTTCTAACATAAAAAACTTTTTTTTTTAATTTTAGTCAGAATATATTACTCACATGATTAAATTGCTGCATTTTTTTCTGTTGTTGTTTCAAATTAATTGGTCCTCCTCCCTCTGTCTGCATTTAAGTCCTGTAATGGAAGGTGACTTCCACAGTAATTTGGAGATTTTTTTTTTTAATAAAGAGAAATAATTTAGAAATTGGTTAAACAAAGAAACTGCCTGATATAACAATTTCCTACATTTCTTCAGTAGGATATTAAAATATTATAGTTATCTAATGACTTGAAAATCAATAAAAGAGAACCATAGAATGTTATTTAATACAGAAATCAGGGTACTTGTTAAAAAAATCCTAAAGCCTAACATGTGGAAAGCATTTCAGCTGGCAACATGAAAGCTATTTTTAAATGAATTAATAAATATATAATTTTTTTTAAAGAAAAATATTTATTTGACTAAGCCTGAAGATATAATGAGTGATGCAAAGAATTTCGTCAATGTATTTTTTCTGCTTTAACACTTCAGATAGAAGGATTCAGTTTTGGCCTGACACTGCTCTTATTGTCAATATCAGTAGGTTATCAGGTACATCTGTACATCTCTGATGGAGAGATAAGACATATGCTCAGCTTAGATAAAACTTCCTCTGATGGAGAAAACAAGAGTGATGGATTTACAGAACAGTTTGCTTAACTTCGTTCCTGAAATTATGCAGAAGCATGGTTATCCACCTAAGAGGTAATTACAACCAACCAATATGAATTTGTCAAGAGCAGCTAATGTCAGAGCAGTGTAATCCTTTGATGAGATTACTGGCCTGTGAATTCCAGAGAGATGATTGCAGCATCTTGATCCAAACAGCCTTCTGGACATAGTTCTCTCCTGTGTTGCAGTGGGAAAGCCAGGAAAAACAGAAAATAACAAACTGCTAATTATTCCATGCACAAATAGTTGAAAACCAACATTCTCAGTGTAGTTATCAGTGGTTTGTTGTCAAATCAGAAGTACAGACCTGGTGGGATGTTTGGATGATAAAATAGGGCCCATACTTGTAAAATCTCTGCATAATAATTATCTATAAAAGGCCTAAAAATCTCTGAAGGATCAGGTTTGAATTCAAATGAAGTGGGTAAACTGGAGAAATGGTGATACCAGTAAGGTGATTTTTCTTAGCACCAAATGGAGATATCACATCCAGGGAGAAAATCAAATCCATAACCTCAAATTGAGAACTAACTAGCTGAACAGAATGTTACAGAATCCTAAAGGGGAGAACTACAAAGTCTGGAAAGATCTTTCCAACTTAGTTGCTTTTTCCATTAAAGCCACATGTCACTGGGTTACTGTTAAGACAGTAATTCTATTCCAAGTTCTTTCTTGTATATAAGAACAATTTCAAACATTTTTCAATTACTTAATGCAAACTCAGAGAAAATCATTAAGAAAGGAACTTGTAAATTATCTGAATCAAGGAATGAGATTGTCAAGGTGCAGAAGGAAAGGTAGGATAAAATCCTGAGGAAGGAAGCCAGAGCAAGGACCATAAAAAGTTCAAATATGTGAAATGTTAACCAAGAAAACAGTAATTGGTAACATTCCACAGTTGTAGAACCAAGGACTAGGAAAAAAAAAAAAAAAAAAAACACCAAAACCAGTTTAAATTTATTTCAATAGTTAATATAATAAAATATTAGAAAACATTTTTAGCTGTAAGGATTGTCAAATGGGATCAAGCTAGTTTAGGAAGATGTTGAATCTCTATGCTGAATGTTTTTATGATTAACACAGGAGAAAAACATCTGTCAGGGGCTGCTCAGTTATACTTGACCTTGACTCAAAGCAGGGAAATGGACTAATTTAATCTATAATCCTGAAATATTAACATCCTTGGGACAAGAGACATGCAGATTTCCAAAAACTGGGGAGAAAAAAGCCTATTTTAATTTTCTGTGCAGTTCACAGAGGAGCCATTTACCAGTCATAATGAAAAAGAACCTCTTTAAAAATACATGAAGGGCAAATGTGTTTTCTTTATCAGCTCCTACAATTTGCTGCACATTATAATTTCTTTCTGCTGCAACTTCCAGGGTCCCATTGATCTTGTGATGTGGGAGAACTCTAGGTGGGAGTCTGTTACCCTGAGCAACACGAGAGTGTTAAATCAGTTGTGCTCTGGAAATTGAAAGTAGGCTACATGCATTTTTGCATCTCTGCCAATAAACACATTAGTTCTGCAAGTGCAGGAATTTTTACCACATTAATCTGTTAGTTTCCCCTATTAGTATTTTTTTCGTGCTACCTGTCTTCCATTTGCTTGATAAGAAGGGCAAGGGTTCTGTTTGTCATAGGCCTCATACAGAACTCTGCTCAGTTGGTCTGCTTTATTGCATACGTTCATTTTAAAGTTCATAAATGAGAAATCCAATAATATGCAACTAGAGAAACCAGCTGGTTTTCATTCCATTTTAGTTGAATAATTATTTTTGTATTCCTAAAACACAGAAAGCTTTCTTATTCTTAAGAATAATTGTAGGATTTATGGAGCACAGCTTGATTCATACCTACTGCTAAAATAATTTTTTTTCCCCTCACTCTCTGTGTTAGCACATTCAGCATTAGATCTAGGAGAAATTTCCAGATATGCCTCAGGGTAGCCAAGTTGGGATTCATCTTTCCTAAGTCTGCTATGTAAGAGTGAGGCTTCTAGATTGAACTGGCTCATCTAGATCCCTGCTATGGTCAGTGGAGAAGCACCTTGAGTTGGTGAGTCCATCTCAACTGCAGAATTTAAAGCAGCCTGAAACCCAGGCATATGTGGTTCTTGGGTAGCATTACACATGCCTATCTTCAATGAATGAACAGCTAAGTCTTTGGAAAGGTGATAACACAAACCAACTCAAGCTGGGTGCTGTGGTAGTCTTTTTTGGGGCAGATATAACATACTTTTCTAGTATGGAATTTGGAAAAAAACCTAACCTACTAGAAAATTTCCTTCTTGAAGACAAAGCTTAGGGTTGGGATTTTTTTTCCCTTGCTTTCAGGTGTGAGGGGTTTTTGTGCTGAAGTGATCCCACATAAAGTCAGTCAGGTTTGAAATTGCACCTTGGATTACAACTTCTTAATGAAGCACGTTTTCTTCCCACACAAAGGCTAGAAGATATTGAATTGCCACTCAGCAGCTGGACACAGTATTGCTCTAGGCTGGCTTGCAGGAAATATCAAATGGCATCTAAATAGAAATCTTCAGGTCAGAAATCACAGTGCGCATTTCCACCCACTTGTTCAGAACTCTAAATCCTTTCCTGAGGGCAGGCACTGACACACCAGAGTAGGAGGCAGATTTTTCCATACTAGGTCCACATGGTGAGACTTGCCTAGAAATAAAGATTTCACAGCTGAACCCAAGATGAGCCTCAGGAATCTTGAGTGCACTGTAACTGTTCTTCAACAAAGGGGACTATCCTCCAACTCTCTGTTTAAATGGGATCAGCTTCTAGTGTCATTTATGTCCTTTTAATAATGATATTTTTAGCGGGTGCTAAAAAATAATTTACTGTGTTATTTTACAGTATTTGATAAATTGCTTCTCAATTTCTTTAACTAATAATCTAATTTGGAAAGTATACACAGTATGAATTCTAGATAAAATGGACTATAGATCAAAATAAGCAACTTGAAACTCTTTTGACTTTCTCCAATAAGCTGACAATAGGAAGCAGGACAATTGCTCAAGTGTGAATGATGTACAACAGGGAGTGACTTAATGTTGAGACAGGAAATTTAAGACACCTTTATATTAATTTATAAATTACAAATTTCACTTTCCATATCTTCAGTCCTATGAGCCTGTTCCTCAGCTGTGAAACTTAAAACAATAAATGAGAATAATCAATATCTCTGTAAACATGTTGGATATGTTTCCTACTAAGATAATCAAACATGATGTTGATAGTTTTTCCAACTAATAAACTAAACTAAACTAAACTGACTAATAGAAGTTATTTCATACAGGTGAAATTTCTCTTCATTTGTGATATCTAGTCCTGTTTCTCATGCTATTATGTCAGTGCAGAGTTTTACAATTAAATAGAGCCCTCCAGGAGCCCGAGGACTTGTGGACCCAAGCCAGCTCTGTGCTGAAGGTGATTTAGCAGTGGTTAGGGTAACATTCATCTAACCAGCCTTGATGGGAAGTGAGATCTGTTAGGTTGTGCTCACAATGTGATAATGTCTGTGCACTAGTTTGGAGTGCAGATGGTTTAAGAATGCTTCTGTCTGAATAAGAAATGGTGACATACATTTCAGTCTGCCCAAATGAGTATTGAATGCTTATGAGAAGTTCAAAATGTACTTGGCAGTTATTGGCCTCTGTCCCTAAACTTTCTCTTCCATAAGACAAAAGAAAGAGGGGGAGGGGAAACAGGCATGTAAATAAGAAATGGGCTGTTATTCAAAATTTTTCCTTGGGACTACCAAAAGGAAAATAACTTTTTCTAAATTCTTCTAAAGTACTGTTGTCTTTTCTATAAGATGAAATATACTTATAATTTTCTTTTCTTAGAATTTCTGCATAAAAATATTATATCATAAAATATAATATAATATATGCAATATAATATAATATAATATAATATAATATAATATAATATAATATATGGTAAAATATAGTATATTGTAAGGTAATGTAATGTGATATGATATATTTTATAATATATTACTATTTATTTTTATTGTAGATAATAATTATAACTATAATATATTATAAGATATATAGTATAATTGTATTATTTATAATAATATCATTCTTATAATATTTCTATATTAAAAATAAAATAATTCTATATAATCTGTTAAAATATATACTAATAATATGATATAATAAATATAAATATATAATATTTATATTATATAATATATGATTTAATAATATTTATACTATATAATATATTATGTTTAATAATATAAATTTGTTATCTATTTATCATTATTTCTTACATTATTATATGTTTATTTTTATTTATTATATTGCAATACTATTCTATTCGTCAAATATAATTATATATTGTTTATTATATTTGTATATAATATATCATATAATATCGTATCATATCATATCATATCAATCATATCATATCATATCATATCATATCTCATGTGATATTGTCTCAAGTCGTATGATATCATATTGTCTCATGTCATATTATATCAAAACAAATCATATCATATCATATCATATCATATCATATCATATCATATGTTATCTCATATCATATGATTTTTTTCATATCATATTATAATTTCTCATATAATACAATCTTATCTCATATAATATATCATACATATTATATCATATACTATCATATTCTCTCATATCGCATGACATATTATATCACATATATTATGTCATATGATCTGATATGATATATCATATCAAATGATATCATATCATTATATCATCTCTTATGAGATGATATTATAAGATATGATCATAATATAATGTGTTATTTCATATCATATGATATTTTATCATATCATATTATCTCATTACATCATATTATTATATTATATTATATTATATTATATTATATTATATTATATTATATTATATTATATTATATTATATTATATTATATATAAGACTATATAATTCTATAGCATACTATATCATACAATATAATAATAATAATATCATATATTACATTTCATTACATTAAATTACTTTGCATTTCATTGCATTACATTGCATTATATTATAATATATTATAGTATTATATAGTATAATATAGTGTAGTATAGACTGTATATATTATTATATAGTATGTTATATTATATATTACATTTTATTACTTAGTATTTCTTTTCATTTCAACGAATCCAGAAGTGCTTGTTTTGCAGTTTTATTGCTCTTTAAGCATACTACTATCTTCAAATTAACTTTGGGCTATCCATTTAATTCAGATGAAAGAGTCAAGTATGACAAGAGCTATTTCTGCATACAGAAGATATAACCTCTACAATGAGCTCATAGAAGTGGCTCTGGTTTTGGTACCAGGGAGGAACTGATTACAACAAACACTGGTGCATGGAAATATTACACATTTTAATAATACCAGACAGTCTCAGGAGTAGGATTGGTAATGGATTCCATCTGGTTTGCTTGTCTCTGTTCTGTCTCAGAATGACTTTATAATTAGCTTTGAATACATTAAGCCCTGTAATTTCAACCCTGAGATAAGCTAGGTGGCATCATAAAAGTTTAAAGGTTTAGTTTTTCATTTTGGGAGATTCATACAGGCGGTCAAGGATTGACTTCAGTTAATCATGCATTCTGATATTTGATTTAAAAGATCAAGTAGATGAACTGGATATAGCTGTGGAGAGTGGATCAAATAAAAATACGCAAAATTGTCATTTAGATAAAGTAAACCTTAATGGACAATTTATTACTGAAAAAATCCTGAATTTTACCTACTTTAAATTGCTAATACAGAAAATTTACTAGCAATTCAAAAAGGAGATGTGAGAAGCAGAATTTCTTTATGCCTCTAAAAAGTAAAATAAAGATTGAGAAACTCACTATATCTTTACTGATGGTGTTATTAATACATTTGACTCACCTCTGCATCTTTACACAGACACTTCTAGAATTATTTCCTCTACAAATTAAACCTTTCCAGAAATCAGATCCCTTTGGTTACTGAAAAGACACTAAATTGTATCATCTGCACTGGGAAAAATCATCTGAATTAATTTAAATTTTATGTTGTTCCTCATTTACACAGTTTATATACATTACCATACTGTTATCAGTAAAACATGATAGGATGATGATTTTTAAACAAGGTCTTTTAAGCAAAGTCTTTTCTAATTATGGAACAAAAGATCAGTCAACTGAGCATTGACTAAATGCCAATTGGAGGGCCACAAATAGGTTTAGGAGATAAAATCTCATGGTATAAAACCAAGAAAAACCATTCATACTTAAGTAAGCCTCAGCAAGAACAGACATTCAAAAATGAATAATGGCAAAGTCTCAACCTCACCTGGTGCTGAAATGGACCAATATGTTAAATCCTAGTTTAAAAAGGTAATAAGTAATGAAATGGTTGTTAATCTGAACCCCTGGAACATTTTGAAATTACTTAAATTACTTCTGATAATAAATCTTAATATAGCTTTAGTGGGCTAAGGTTTTAAAGTTTTTATCCTGCACAGAACATTGAAAATAATGGTCCCTTGTCATCTGGGAATGGAGGCTATCAAGTTTTCATGGTGGTCATTAAGGCAAGAGCAATGTCTTCTCCTGCTATTCTCTTTTAAGTATTACAAGTTGTGTCTCTGATTTATTCCTGAAGAATTCTGTTGGGGTGTAAAGATTGCCACTTCCCCAGTGCCCTGAATATATAATTCTTGAGGTACTATTCATGTCTCCTAGTACTTTCAGTACATTTAGATCCTTTCCCTCCTATGTCCTCCACAGTGCCACACCCCACAGCTGAGTTAGCCCAAATCTTTCCAGTAGAGTAGCCTGGATGGCCCTTCACACACTCCAGAAATGGGATGGAAAGAAGAAAACTAAAGTTATGAAGCTGCAACATAAAAAAGATCAAAACCAAAACCAAAACCACACAGATAAAACCACAAATAACAAAACAACAACAACAACAACAAAACTAAAGAAAACCCAAATAACCAAACAAACAAAAACATGGGGGACACACAATCCTAGACACTCACATTTCTTTCTTTTGTAGCAATCAAAAGAAAGGCTGTCTCTCTCCAGAAGCCTATTTCTCTCTTTAAATTGTTCCTGCTTTATCAATAGTGTTTATTTGTCATTTGTACAATATCAACATGGGGAAGCTAAGAAGTGAGTCTCGGACCATTTTTCTATCTTTAACAGCAGTGCCTAGAGCCAAATCTGACCTCCAGTACCACCCATATATTCTACAATACTTCTGCTTCAATTACTTATCATCAATCCTGTCAACTGGATAAAAAGCGATGAACACAATTACTAGCTGTGGGTTAGGGCTGAGATATTTAACTAGTCAAAGGACACTTTTTAAAGACTAGGTGTGTTTTACCAAATAGAATAAGTAGATACTGAACAAAATACAAGGAAAATTTATATAATTTCATTAAATTAATTATAAAAATTAATAAATCCTACTGTATGCAAAAAATAAATCACTAGAAAATTATTTTTTAATTTCAGTATACAATAATGATATCAAGATGTTAGAAATTTCTAATGAATTAATAATAATAAAAAATAAAAATACTACTAAAGATACCTACATGATTCACATCTTGTGAATATTATATTGTTAACAGGAACACATCATCTGCTAATTTTAATGTTAGCCTTCAAGTATACAGGACATACACAGTAGCTTACTTTTAATAATACACAGGGCATACCTTGCTCACACTTTCATAAATTACCTGTTTAGAATGCATGATTTGACTGGCTTTGACAACTGCACTTCACTTATTAATACTTGAGGTTTTGGCTCTACTAAGTATATTCAACTCATCTCCACTGTATTGTTTACGAATGCAGTAACAGGGAAATCCTGCCCACGAAAAATAAGGTCAATTTAAATAATTTAGTTTTAGCATTACTAAAGTCTTAAACTTCTGCTTAACCAGAAATAGTTGGAACATACACCATCACTTCTTTGATTTAAATATGTTACAAACATTTCTTAGCAGAATTCATCTCTATTGCACAGGATAAGATGACGTTTTGCCCACATTTTCATTAGTATTTGTGGCTGTAATAATCCAGATGATGACTTTTTAAAAATATTTTTTAAAGTTAGAAATAATTTTTTAAGGCTACTTTTTATGTAGTAATTAATTTCTTCTTTGCAAACTATAATGTTACCAATTTTTTTTTTTTGGCTAATATAAAAAGATACTTGTATTCAAACTCTTGGATATAAACCTGTTTTGTCATTGGTCTTACTTAACAAGCAGAAGAAAATATTTTCTGTGAAGCTTCATAGCATCTCACTCAATCTCAGATCAGCTCTCTGAAGGTGGGAAACTTTAATTCAACATAACACAGAGAAAGCATAGATTCAAAAAATTTGCAGTAAATACTAAAAATATTTTATGCATTGAAAGAATCCACTGTGATCCTAAAAAGCTTTTTATAGGGCTGCCAGATACTTGAGACCTTTGTGTACTGCTGGCATCAACATTTTGGATCATGATATTTTTCTACATGCAAAAATACAGAAGTCTAAATCTAAACAAACAATCCATTTTGAGAGGTTGTTCACCCATTTCCCACCTAAATTCTATTGTAGATCAATTATATGCAGATTTGCAACAAAACAATTCTTATATTAGCAACAACCCCTGATTTAGTAGGTGATTTAAAATATGTCTCACCCACCTAATTTCTGCACAGAAATGGACCATCTCAGTCTTTTTCATTCAAAGACCTGGCTTCAATGAGGAGGTGGATAGTAGCATATATTAACACTACAATATTTTAATATCAAGGTGCTAAACCTGAATCCATACACTTCACTAAATGTAGAAATGTAAGTCTAGAACTCACCCATTTGGGAAGTGCGTGCTAGCTACATAAGCACAGGATCAAAAGGGAGCATCAGTTCAAAGGGGACTGTGTGGTTTGGGACATCCTTCAATACCTTACTGAAACATTCATTTCTTCTTATTAACCCAGCAAAATTCATTATTTTGGGGGAAAAAAAATTCAACTAGATGAGGTCTGGCTCTGTAGCCCAGTGGTAAGAGCACTTAACTGGGTCTAGGGCACTACTGTACTTTGATTACTGTACTTTTCCTGCACTTGTCAGTAAACTTCAACAGTGAGGTTAAAAATTTTATTTAGTTTGCTAATCCATGAAGTATTAATGTACCCTTTTACTTTATTTTATGTAATTACATTAATTAAGGCTACATTTATACTAGACTAGCCACCTAAATATTCAACTGAGTTATGAAATCAGTAAGTACAGATATTCTTGTGTGACGATGGATGTGGTTAATTTCCCGATGGCAGTCAGACTTAACTTTTTGCTCAGAAATCTGGAGTTTCAATTCTGTAAATCAGTTAACATATGCCCAATCTTCAATTTTTACTCAATTTCATTTTCATTAGTGGCTTTGGCCTGTTGGTGTTGGAAAGGTGTTGACAACACACAGGTGTTTTGGCTGCTGCTGAATGGTGCTGGCACAGCACCAAGGCTGTGTCTCCAGCATTCTCCCCTCACCAGCAGGCTGAGGGTGGGCCAGTTCCTGGGAGGGGACGCAGCCAGGACAGCTGGTCCAAGCTGAAGAAAGGGATTTCCACACTTTATGACATCTGCTTAGCAATAAAAGCTAAGGGAAATGGGAGAGGGAGTGGCATGGGGGATAGTTATTAGGACATTTGTTTTCTGGAGTGACTGCTGCACATGCTGAAGCTCTGCTTCTCAGGAAGTGGCTTGACATCAACTGTTGATGGGAAGTAGATAATAAATATTTTGTTTTCCTCTGCTTCTCTGTATGGCCTTTGTTTTTGTTTTATTAAACTGCCCTTTTCCTTGAACCTCCAAGAGCTTTTTTTTATCTTCTCCTTCTCCCCATCCTGACAAGGAAGGGAGTGATAGAGCAGCTTGATGGGCACCTGGCATGCAGCCTACGCCAACCCACTACAATCATTAAAGAAAATATCTGCTTCCCAGCTCTATGCTAATGTTAATCTACTATAGGAAAAATCTTCTGCTATATTGAGAGAAATTATTTTGCTTTTATTTTTACACTTTTGTTTCTTTGGCATGATAAATCAGACATCATTCATAAGCACTGAAATAAATTCAAGCCTACAAGCCCACAAATTGTGTTTGTGATAAACCCCTTTCATGCTGATAAGGCAAAATTTGTTGTATGCAAATCTTGATTAATTATATGTTTTAATAACTAAGATAAACCAGAAAACCTTTGAAAAATTGAAATATTTATCTTAACACTTTTTTGTCCAAATTATTAATTTAATTTCCATGAAGTTAATAAATATTCAGTTTGACTGAAGCTACATGAGAGACAATAATGCACTAGGAAGTGTGAGACCAAGTATATTTAACCTCAATATGTGCTTCTCAAGAGAATTTCTTGTGTACTATAGAGAATATTCTACTCACCAAGAGCTTTGAAAAACATCTGCAATTCAGAGAAGTTGCATAACCTTGCATAAAATACAAGCAACATAGCCTCTAGTTGAATAGAAATTCAGATCTAGACCAAATCAGACATTTCTAATAGAACTTAGGAATGTTTAGAACAATGAACACCACAGAAGTCTCTTTATATAAATAATGTAGTAGAAAATTGAGATAAAATCAGTTTCCAGGGTGGCTGAAGATCATACTGCATCTGCTAGATAATCTCGCATAATACTGAAATAATTGAATGCATGGCATTTGGAGAATCTTTGTTTCTCACAGATTACTCATTTTGCAGGAGTGCCAACCTATGCTCAGGGCTGCCAGTTATGCATGCCTTTTGAAGAGCAATGAACAATAGAGAGTGTGAGCTAGTTCAGGAGGTGTAAACATTCTTAATATGCTAGAATGAACTGAAAAGTGTCTTGCATTATTCTACCTAGAAAAAGACTGGTAGCTGGGGAATTCCATTTGGCTGACAGGGCAATCTGCACAGACAAGACAGGAGATGAACCCAAATTACAGAATCAGAACGTGAGGTTGCTAAGTTTATCTATCTGGACGAAATCATAATACAATATAAGACCAATGTCTCCATTTGATTTCCCAAAACTTATCCTGCCTCCTTGTTTTTGTAAGGAGATATGAAGTGGCAGGTTATGTTATAAACTCTTGGAAAGGTTTTGTGAAGTTTTCTTTTTCCTTTGGAAATTCTTTTCTTTACCTGTGTCTTTTACTTTAAAATATTGAGAATGATAGAAGAAAACCTATGCTGTTTATGGACACATTTGTAACATATATACACACATATCCAGAAACACATAACCAGTAGCTTCAAGTAAGTTTTCATCAAGGGTTTTAATTCAGGATCCATAATGTCATATTGAAAGTAAATTTAGCTAATATGGAAAATTAAGTTGTCTTCACGAAGGTCTTGAAAGCTGTGATATTCAGATGGGCAGGAGAATGACAGACAAGTACTTCTCTTCTTCACACAAGCTGAAAGTAAATGTCAAGGTAATTTTGTTCTGACCTAGAGTAGAAATTATGCAGCCATAAAGATCTCTAATTCTCTGGAAAGTCTAATACATTTTTATGCATTATCTATAAATCTACTTTAGTGAAAGGAGTCCTGAAAGACTTCATGAAAATTCTTATTGCACGAAGGCTGGCTGAGCAGGTGCCTTGAAATTCATTGTCCTTCTCCTTGTAATACAAGTTTAACCATCATAGCTAACCTTAGTTTTGTGTTTAGAGCTATTGGTTCAGAACCAAAATATTCACCATGCTGCAGGATGAAATAGTGGTTAAGAAAACAGTAAGAGGTAATTTTATTACTAAATATTCACCCAGAAAAAAAATATGATTCATTATAGTCTTAGTCAAAACAAACATCTTGGCTTTCCTATCCATTAATTAGCAACTTATGACCAATTCCAAACGCTATACATTTACAAACATTAGTACTGATGGTGAAACTTTATTGTGTTCTAATGGAATGGTTGATGTTTTTGGCACCACCAAAATAATGTTATATTAGAAGCCCCACTAGTATGGACCTTATTCATCAGAGACCTATATACTTAGAGCATTTTCTTTATGAAACAAACCAGGTTTATTATATTGGAAACAGACATGACAAAAAAATTTAGAAAGTACTTTTCTTCAGTGAGAGATGTCCTTTAAATCAACCAATTTTACCAATGTTGAGGATATTTGGATTATTAAATGAGTAAATATTTGCAGGTCTTTGCTGTCTCTCTCACTTTAATGTGCTAACTGGAATTATTTCCTGTGCAGTTTCTTCATGGTTAGATATCTGTGTACCATTAGAATGAGGGATTCTTTGTTTTTATGTGTTTCTGCTTTATTTAATCTATCAGTAATTGAAACCCTGTAGTTCCTCCTAAATTCTAAAACAATGATTCTCAAAAAGCAGTCAATTCAGTGGCCAATCTTTTTTCTTATGAGTAAGGTTTCACGGGTGTTTGCAAGAGGGATTCAGTTGTTCTGATTTCTCTTTTTACTAGTACATTGAATTTGGTGCTTGGGCAATTACTGGCTGTATCTTCCCAGAGAAACTCACTGAGCTCAGGCACAAGCATTACTTTATTATGAACTTCAACTTTTAAATATTTACAGGTTACCTGGCTTGAGTCAAATACCATATTCCCATTTTAGGGGCACGATCAGAGAGACAATGTGGGGGCCACCATAGAGTGTGGATGAAGACAATTTATTTGCTGGAAGAAGGAGGTCTAACCAGCCTGGATTAAGCTATCTTCCACCATTCAGTTTCAGGATTAGGGAACATTATTTTGCTATTAGGGATGTGACACTTGGGTAGAAAGGTGAGGAGTGAGCTACAGTAAGTCTAGGGTAAAATGAGGGTGCCCACTCTGACAGAAGTTAAAAGGAGAATAAGGGATCAAATATGCTCTAAGCTGCCTCTGGCCAATGGAAAGGACTTCTGCAGAGCAGGGACTATGAAAAACAGCCAGAGTAATCACTGATCACCAGGAATACTGTACCAAAATCTGCTGAGCTGTGCAGTGCAGAAGGAGAGCTGATATTGCCTGTATTTTGGATATTTCCATGAGAATGGGATCCTGAAAGTCTTAAAACTTTTTATAACCATGCTTCAAACTTGCTAGTTCTACACCGATGTGTCTAGCCCTGCAGGTGTTTTGAGGCATGAAATGCACCTTAAGGAGCTGCAGGGCCACCCAGGGATACTTCAGTTCTCATTCTGAACTTGAGGCTCTTGTACTACCCTCGAAGTCTGCTGCATCTTCCTCAATTTATTTATATTGTCTATTTTGGAAGGAACTAGAGTAAAGTAGATGAAAGGCAACACAAAAGCAGATTTTGCTGTTTTAAACAACTGTATTTCCAGTTCCAAGGAAGAACCTGCAGGGCTGTGGTAGGCATTAAGCAAGTACTGAGGTGATGGCCTTATCCATTACCACTAAGTCTCTACTTCTGGAATAAAAAAGGCATACCTTAGACTGCTTAGACTATATTCAATGTGTTTAAAAGGGGAAAAAAATCTCCAAAAAAAATCTAGAGAATATCATAGACAGTTAACACACACTGGAAAATAAGATTAATGAAATGGAGCTGACAACATAAAGTCTGACTCAAAACCAAGCATTTCATTAACTGCCAGAGTGCAGCGAGATCATCAATAACCAATGGAAGCAGTCAGAAAGTACTGCAGATCTAAACTGTATTAACATTTTCATTAGTTTTGTGACAGCCAACATGTATTGAGGAAAGTGTAAAGACTTGGTGTAGGCAACTTATATGATGTCTTTTGGACATTCAGATGCTAATTTTTGGATAGTAATTGACTGCAGAATGTTGTGTATTCTTTATTAAATCAAGGTGCATCACTGTTCATAATAATCTTTTAATGTTACTCTTCATTAGAGAGTACTAAATAAGTTACTTTTGCCTTCTAAAAGAAAAAATTACTTTTAAAAGGTAAATTCTCATCTATAATTTAGTTGTGTCAGGTACTTCCTCTACAAATATGCATTTAAGGTGTTTTATATATTTCAGACATGCATAAAGCATGTAATTGCAAGTACACTAAAACTGGTAAATGTCATATTCAGAACACCCTAATGTTTTTAGATGCCTTCTTCTGTTATTTAGGGCTTTGTTCTGCGAAAGCCTAAAACTGATGGAATTCTTCTGTCTTCACTGTGAAGGATAAACACTTTCATTATTCACTTTGGATTAATATAAGATTAATGATTAATGATTAAAGATTATATGCAGCTTAATTTCTGTCACTTATTTAATATTCGGTCAAACAGGGTGAACTCAGCTCCACTCAAGAGAAAATAATAAGTTTTAGATTGAAAAGGAAGAATGAGAATGATTTTTGTCAGACAGTCAGCCTTAGTCAGTCATGTTGGTAATGGTAGCAATTCATCTCCTGTCAATTAATTCTATAAATACACTAATACTCCCAAGTTTTTGAGACTTCAGTTAGAATGGGAGATGCATTACTTCTGTCATGTGTACAGTAAACTGTTTCAGAGAGATGGATAATTTCTTGGTTCAAAGTTCAACGCTGGAAAATTAGAAATGTCCTTCTTTTGTTTCTACTGGCAGATGTGATATTTTTCATTTCTATCAACAAGTCATTTAATGGTTATTAAAATAGAAATTAATCAGTGTCAAACATAATTTGTCTGTATTTTGAGATTTGGTGACAAAAAGAGCATATTGATTTAGTGCAATACTGAAAGTCTTTCATAACCATGACAACTAAATTTAACATGATGCATCATTATTGGGGAAGAAAAAAAATTCTTATGGCATTTTCTCATGTAACTGGTTTAGAGTTCAGTAGACATTCATGTTATAAACTGTGAATTTACAGATCACACCATTTTGACTTCTGATGAGCAAATCCTCAGGTGATGACAGATCACCTGTATTTTCATGCACCCTCACTGGGGCAAGCCCAATAAAAAAAGTGCTGGAACCTCTGCAGGTCAGGAATTAGTGTGAAATGCAATTAACAGCTCTCCTGCAATGCCAATTATAGATTCCATATTGCTTCAGCTCCAAGCCTATGCGTAAAAGCTGATCAGTGGTGAATCCACCTTGAGTGATCCTCTTTAATGTCAACAGTGAAAACTGTGAATCATCAAGTCATCCATCACCAGTGGCTATCCATCATTCCAGCCTCAGAATGACTGCGGGAAGATAGCAGAGGTGTAACACCAAAGGGTCTCTCAGTCAAGAGTGACAAGACATTTAAAGTGCCATCATTTATATTACAGTGATGAAGAAGCTCTACAGAAGAGGGGAAAGTGTGTGTGGGAGGAGAAGAGCTTTGTTCCAGGTGTATTTGTGTAACAGAAGTATGCCAACAGTTTTCTAGATAGTTCCCTTCTCTATCACTACTCTTCTGTTGCTCTGTCCTAAAAGACCTGAGGTTTTAATCAGAAGGTGCTTGAAATTCACTTGCTTATCATTTAGGTTCACAATGCATGGGCTGGTTTTTACCCCAGGACCTGGTGTTCCTATAGGTAAAGAATCTCAGCTTTTTCCCACAGGAAAGATAAAGCTTTCTTCATAAAACCACCAAAAGATTTATTAAGAAAAGGACCACTTTTTTTCAGTTCTAAATACTAAAAAAATATTTGAGGAAAGTTCAGAGTAGCATATCTTGATCTCAACTGAGAGTTCATTTCTTTTTCATAAGAAATAACATTTTAAAGAATTATAAAAATTTTGCTGAGAGTTAAAAGTTTGAATCAAAACACAATGTTTTGAAATTACTAAAGCAGTTATTTTACTTTGACCTAAAATTTATGGTTTACATTTTTGATTTGAGGATTTTTTTTCCTCTTTTACCATGATATTTTCTACCTCAGCTTTGCTTTTTGATCATGAGTTGGATGCTTGAGCAGCAGTTTTGGAAAACCTTCACTCCTCAACATTCATGTGATGACAGTTTCTTGAACATGAGTGGTGCTGCTGAGTAAGAGTAAATGAAAGATCTGTATAAATTACTTTTCAACAACCATGAATCATGTTAGTGTTTGTGCAACTATCCGTGGTTTTGGCAACGAAATGCAAGCCTGTGTCTACTAAATCCAGTGAAGTCTTTAATCTTCCCTGATGAAATGCCAGTCAGTCATACCAAACGGCATAGTGGACAGTCATCAAATGAAAACAAATGTGCAGTATGCTCTGGAATAAGGCAATCAAATTCATTTCAATCTGTGACATCCATGACTTAAACACCTCTATGACCTGTACTGAGTGTAGAAAGGGTACTTCTGCAAACATAGATATCAAACACCAACACTTACAAAAATACAGATTAGGCAGTAAAGTAATTGTCTAGCTGAGTTCTCCTCTACTTACTGGCCTTGATTTCTAATACAATAAAGCATAATTTGCTCCTGAATAATCCTCAGAATAACTATTTTTTCAATATTAGCAGGTGTTGATATGAAAGCAGATCAGATCTTCCGGGAAGCTTTTGCCTGATTCTGATGAGCTGCTAATCAAGCATCTGATATACCTTTTAACTTCTGTCTTTTTGCATTAACTATATGCTGAAATTTGAAAGGCAAATGCTCTTTTGAAGAAAATACTAGTAGACAAATATTTCCTCTCCTACAAAAGGCCAAATTTCTATACAATATATGCATGCATTGAGGTTTCAGAAAACGAGAAAAATAGACAAGTGAGTAGATAATGAGAAACCTCTGTATTGTTTGAGGACTAATGTGGTGACCACCTTTAAAAAAGTAAACCTTTGAGCAAAAGGTGTTAATTATTTCTTTGGGAAAACTTACCTGCATAAGTCATATCCATTAAGTTGACAATGTGAAGTGTAAAAGGCAGAGCGCTATCAAGATTTGACATTTTCACAAATTCTTCTTTTTCACTTTTAGAGGATTTTGCTATTCCACTTAGGTCAATAAAATAACCTGATCCATTACGGAATCCTTTATTCTGCTCTATTTTGCAAATAGTACCATGAAACAAATGTGTACAAATTCTGAGAGACAAGAGGAAGTTTTTAGTGTTGAACTCAGCTGTGAATGAACCATTGCAGTTTGGGTTTAAATCTTAGTTTTGCATTATCTTCAGGAAAACTTCACCAGATTAATTAAAATAAGTACGGATGAAGATTCTGCAGAGTGGTGGCACATTAAATTATCTTGACTTTCAAGTTTTAAAGAAACTCTTTGCAGAAAAAAAATGCTCAAGTTAGGATGTCAGGGACAGATGCGCCTGATTTCACAGGAAGCCTGACAGAACATTAACATTTTTTATTGCATTTGGACTGCCACAGTGAGATGACAGATCAATATTTCAACTCAAATTTTTTCATCTGGTGCAAGGCATTCTGAATCAAATTTAACACATCACCAAACCATCACTTCAGAGTGATGTTTGTGGCCCTGTGACATTCATGGCCCTGTGAAAGGCCAGTAAATGGTCTGCAAAACATGTAAGTCTTGCTCACCATCTCTAAATAGATCTTAAATGAGACCTCTGTCTTTGCTAAGTATCAAATTAGTGCTTGGTTGTTGAGAGAAATTTGCTTCCCTGTATGTGCAGATCACATGCGAGGAGGAAGGACAGTAGTATGAGCTGATCTGGCGATCCTTGCCAGACACGTGCTGGACACAGGCTTCTCTTCAGGCAGGACTGTGCTTCAAGGCAGAATACCTGTCCTTTCATAATAATACACAGCTTTTGTTCGCCACTGTGAATACTGTATTTCCAACTGACAGTGCCACTGGCACATGAGGAAAAGGTCAAAGAAGGAAAATCAAATGTTTCTATTACTTTTGTGGTTCATGTTTTTTATAGGTGCCTGACGCTTTCTTCCCACAGCCTATAGAGGAATACTTAGTCCCTTTAAAATCAGGAGGAATTCATCCAACAATCTGTCCCTGTCTGAAATTTCACCTCTTGAAAAGACTTGAGTCAGGCAGCTAGGGCAATGGGAAACCCATGCTTAGAACCCAAATGTCACCACTGCAGAATGCTCAGATTATCATAAGTGTGATAAGGAGGTACCAGAATTAAGAAAAACAACTCATATGAAAGACAGCAGAAGAAGAGGACGCATGGGCAGAGTAACACTGCAGTCTTAAAGGATAGCATAGTAAGAGAATTCAGTAAAAGATTCCCCAGGGACAGAGAAATGTCACACCTGAAATGTGACAATCATTCCAGACATGCAGAGACTCAAAAGTGGTCAGAAGTGGTGCAGGAGATCTTGAATTATTTGAAGAAACCCATGATATCCTGGGGCTGCAGGAGCTGCTAGTAGATTATTGTTCCCTAATGTTATTTGCCTACAATAAAAATAAAATGTAATAAGGAAGCAATTTTAAGGTGTGCTTAAAATAATAATGTCAACTGTTACATCCAGTGAAAAAAGTATTTACTATTGCCAACAATACCTACAAGTACTGGAAGTCAAGTTTACTAAAAGAGTAGTTACTGTAATATTTAGGGTTTTCACATGTTATGCATTATTAATTACACTATTTTCCCCTAACCAGTTAAAAAGTTTATTTCCCTTGTTTACAGCAGATTAAAAAAAAAAGTGCACTTATTAATAGTCTCTTAATTTTTTCTGTGGTGAAATACATGAATACATGTATTTCTGTGATAAGGGAAAACAATGATTGTGTTAACTTTTTTCTGACTTTTAATGAATAACTCAATTTTTTTTATAAGGTTTTATATTGGTATCTACATAAATAATTTCACTTCATATGTGACTTTCTATCTCTGTTCAACAAAAATTCACACTAAATAAAAGGGATTTTTTTATTCTAATATAAAATATATTCCTATTTTTCTGTATGCACACTAAAGACTTCTGTCATAAGATAAGGAAAGAGCAAATTTTAAATGCCATCATCAAAATACTATTGGACAAATATCTTTAAATGAAGCCTCAGCATATATATTGAATTACATAGGAATGAGGAGAATGAATAACCAATTAATTTCAAATTACAAAAATGTCAACAGTGACAAATAATCCCAAAAGATAATATTGTTAAAAAGCTATTTCAATTTGGGGAAAAAATGGCAAAAAAATTTATTTTAGTTTTCAGATAAACTGGAGCCTGGGACAATTCTACCTGAAGTCTGCCAGGACAGGTTCTGGAGCTAAATCCTCAAAACATTTTGATGTCAAGTAATGGCATTAGAAACATCCAATAGTTAGAGGAAGAAATGGCAGGCAAAGCAAAGCATGAACACGTTGCCAGGTGACTGGAACCACTTTTCTCCTCAAAGGTAGGAGATGAACTGGAGTTTTACTCTTCATTTGCATTGTGACCACTTTCATTAGCCTAATAAATTAGACTGCTGCAGCCTCATTGCCTTTATTAGGGTTGAACATGTATAAGATATATAAGATGGGTCAGTGGTTAAGCAAACATTTTAATTTTCCCCTCTCACTTTAGGGTGTCTTTGCTATTGTTTTCTCAAATATTCCCCAACCACCAAAAGCAGGACAGAAGTTTGAGAAGGCTCTTCTAGCCACTGTACTGTGAAATCTGTGAGGACATTTGTTTGTACATGCCAAACCCCATATAAGTATGTGCAAGTATGTAATTACATCTTAACCTGGCTGGTTAAGATGTCTGCTTTTCCACATAAAAATTTCCAATTTTAAGTTCTGTGAAATTCAGCAAGCAAATAAAATCTGTGATAACTAAAAAGGCTGCATTTGATCATGGTCAACATATCTTGAATCATACTCTCATACGAGGATGAGATGTCTTTGAATTTGGTTTTCTTACCTATGTTTAGGGCATCACTGCTCAAAATACATTATCTTCCTATGTAAGGAGCTGAATTCACACTTTCTTCACATATAATTTGCTATAAAAGTGAAAAGAGAAAAGAATACAAATGAAAGTTTCTCATCAATCCCATTAAGCTGAATTTTGTACCTACTAGATAGCTAAACACGTTTTATTCTGCCAAGTTCTGTACAGGAGTTTTGGGCAGATCTCTTCCCATCTTTTCTGAGATAAATGCAGATTTCAGTAGGTTATTCTTGACTCCTTTTTAAGCCACTTGATCTACAGGCTCTGAGAAGCCACTGTTTCAGTCACAAAAATCTCTTCCCTAGAAGCAGCACTGACTAAATTGACGATGGTAACTGTGAAATAGTGTGTCCTTCCCTGTGAACCATGAAGAAACAACACACAAATATGGACCATAGACAGGACATTGTACTACACCAAAACCCTCTTTAGAAACAGCTTTGTGGTAGCAGGCCAGCTTGGTAAGTCCTCTAAGAGCAATCACTTAATCTGATCTATATTCACCATATATGCACTCCCTACCTTTTTTATCTTCAGAGATATTAAATGATGTGATGATCTCCAGATCCACAGTGAACAGTGCATGACTTCTTTAAATTATTTTACCTGGTTAAGGATAGGATTTGTTATTTAGAGTTCTTGGTCCCTGATATAAAGTATTTTAGTGGAAGGTCTGATTATACAGTGGAAGAAGCTGTTCCCAGAAAAATGAATGTATTCATTTACCCTTGTTTTCATCACCTCTGTTGATTGATGAATGAGGTTTCTCAGCATCTCTAGTTTAGTTTTGTTACTGCAGACACTGTGACTTACTGCCTTTCCTGTTTTTCTGCTAAAGTGACTGAGATGTGCATCACATCTTATGGACTGGTAACCTCCAACTCTGGCTCCAAGCTGGACTAGGTGTGCTTTGCTTTACATTCCCCCACAGTCCAGCGGTCTCTTCAGTTCAGATAGTACTACTGCTTTCTTTCCTTCATCCTCTGCTTCCCAGAGGAATACTGTATGTTCCAGTACACACTCTGATTTTACTTTCACAGTACTGGCTGGAGTGCATGCTAGGTCAGGGCTGTGGGAACCATGGTACAGCAGACCTACAGCACAGTGTTACTGCCAGAGGCACCTATTCAGGTTCCCATAATTATAAACACATTAGTTGCCTCATCAAGAGGCCAGTTAATGGCTGCATCATCTGCTATTCTGAGAGCAACTTGTCACTTTTCACATTCTGCTGGTATAAGTTTCCTGTAGAAGAATTAGTGGTAAGTATTGCTAATAAACCCACCTCTTTAATTTGTGTCCCAATGCTCTTGAAGTAAAACAGAAGACAGTGATGCAAATACAGGAAGAAGAGCTCACTTAAGCTGACTAAATCACTGGAGATATGAACCCTTACAGGCAAACTCAGTGCTTGTCAGTTTGCATCATCTTCTGATCTGAGAACACCAGAAATAACACTGATATGCTCTTTCGACAGTCTCAGCTAGCTGAGTTTTCAGCAGCCCATATATGCCTTGCCATGAGTTTGGACACAGATGAGCAAACTTGTTTGTCCTTTTCTTGCCGTTGTCAGACACAGTCAGGTCTTTTGAAAATTCACTTGTCATAAGCAATCAACTTCTGCTGCACATATCAAGATCTGCCACCCAGGGTTATGTGCTGTCTTTAGTTTCCTCATTTGTCTAGAGCAAAGTCCAGGTACATTCACCAGTTTTTGTGCTGCCTTTTACACCCCTACACTAGCAAGAGAGGATTGATCCAGGTTTAATGGTAACACAGTGCTGGCAGGAGTCCCTGCCCACTGATGGTCTACCAGGGGAAAGCACCTGCAGCAGCACCTAGCAGCCAAATCTGCCTGTGCAGACAGCTGCACACACTGGTGACCAGTGCAAATTCAAGAAAAAAATCCCAAGCCTTCAAAATCTACAGGAGCAAAAGCAGAGAGGGAAAATGCATATTCAAAGTCTCCTAGATTTTTTTACATTGGGTAAGACCCTTAAGTTCTTCAAGTCCAGCCATTAACCAAGTACTGCCAAGCCCACCACTAAACCACGTTCCTACGTGTCAAATGTGCACATCATCTAAATACCTCCAGGGATGGTGACTCCACCACTTCTCTGGGCAGCCTGTTCCAGTGCTTAACAATCCTTTTTGGTGAAGATTTTTTTTCTTAATATATATGCCTAAACTTCCCCTGGAGCCTGTTGAGTTTGTTTCCCTTCATCCGATCACTTGTTACCTGGGGGAGAAGACCGATCCCCACCTGTCTACAGTCTCCTTTCAGGAGCTTGTAGATGTTGATAATGTCCCCCTTGAGCCTCCTTTTCCCCAGGTTAAATAACTCCAGCTCCCTAAGCCATTCCTCATACAACTTGTTCTCTAGACCCTTACCAACTTCTTCTAGGTATTCTTTTTAGCAGACCTCCAGTGGTGCTCTGGTAGTGGTTAAACCTGGCTTTGGGCTGAAAGCAGCTCACTCAGCAAAGTAGTCACTTCTCATGCAGTAGAGAAACGTAATTTAAAGCAGTTTATGCCAGGCTTCTTGCACTTTGCCTGCCTTTTAGTTGGTCTGCTATCTCACAGACTTGCAATTAGATGTAAATTAAAACCTCTGGAGTAGCATGTTCTTCTCTCTATTCTTCATCTACACAAAAATGGTTGCTGCTGACTTCAGTTTTTGATACATTTTGGTAATCAAGGCTAAGTTATTTTCCTGGGCGTGTAAACATTGATACCTGGGCCATCAGCAGCTATGCCAGGGCACTGCCTTCCCTGGCACCTGTGTCTGCATTGTGCATCCCTTCAAATTCCCTGGTTTTCTCTCCAGCATCTCTTTACTGGCACAAAGTACTTTCTCTCAGCTTCTCCTGATAATTCTCACAGGAAAACAATCATTAATATAAACCTTACTGTGAAATATCTGTTCTATAAATAGCCTGGGCTTTGTCTTCTGTGACATTTTTATTTTATAAACTGAAATATGAGGCTTTCCTGACATATATATCTCAATGGCTACTAGCTAGCTAAGGATTTGGTGACTAGTGGATCAAAACTGCTAAATGTCATCAATTATCATTAATCATGTCATTTGTTATTAAGTCAGAGCAAAAACCAAATATATACAAATATTTTTCCTTTTCATATACTCAAGGAATTGCTAGAGGATTAATTGAGGCTTTTCAAAGCAAGCTAGAAAATTTTGTGGTCTTTTGTACATTTTAAATCTCCAAAGAAATGCAAAACAAAATTAAATGTCTGGCAGTCTGAATTAACAATAGATGCAAATTCTGAATAAGCAGTATTAGAAGAAAACAAATATAATTTCTTCATAGTAGCAAACGTTTTCAGTTTATCCTCCGTAATGGGTTTTTCATTGTCTGATATTCATTCTCCTTACTCCTTTGATCAGGCTGCCCCTCCTATCACCACAATTTTGTGAATAATGTCAGATCCCATATTTAACCCAGCTTCTCAAATTGTTAGGAGAGCGTGACTGATCTTTTCCACTATGGAAAAAGAATAAAAATAAATTGCTCACTGTTGGTCTTTTAGTCTTGTTAATGGACTAGAGTGAAGGTATTCTGTGGCACTAAGAAATGCTCTAAGAATTCTTTTCAAAAAGAAAAATAAATGTATCTGTCAGGTAATTAATTCATGTACTGTAGGCTATGCTGTTATGCAGACTTTTCAGTCTCTATCTTGAATTTCTGATTTTGCTCATCAGCCCAGCTCCATCCGCTCTAAACAGTTCCCTGGCCCTGTTGATTTGCTCCCAAAAGTGAAGAAGCAATGAGTTACTGGCACCTGGGAAAATAAGGATTGATTGCCACAAAGGATTTAAACTTGAGAAAATAAGAAGCACCTTTCAATCTATGTCAGTGATCCAAGTAGCCCAGTACACTCTCATCAACACACATTTTCACCTCTGGTAACTAAAAAGGGATAGAAGCAGAGCTTGTGTGCCTCTCCTCTACAAAGAATGAAGAATTATGAGAAAAAAAGAGAAGTAGAAGGTTTTTTCTTTCTTGCACTAATGTCTTTTGCAGAATCAATATGTGGTATCCTCAAGGAGCCCATCCACATGCATGGAAGGCTGACAGCTTCCATTCCAGAACCTGAGCTACAGTATTTGAGAAACAGAGGTTGAAAAACATGCTTTTAGGCAAGACAAAGAAATGAAAGTGTACTCCTTGCAGCTTGGTTATCTACATGCAGATATTAGTTTGTTATAAATCAGAGATGAGCTCTAAAACTGAAGTACTAACAATGATCTGGGTTTTCCTCATAGGCTTAAATAGACAGACAAATGGACTTCTGATCTTTTCCACACCTCAGTCCAGGAGTCACAACTGATGATAGCCAAATGATATCTCCTTTGAATTACTACTTCATTATATATGCAAGAAAAAAAAAAAAAAGAGAGAAAAGTATGATTGCAGTATTTCTTTACACTACAGGAATGTTGTGAATAGATGCTGCTTACTTTTTCCTAAGTAATCTCCTAGAAAAAGTGGTGTTTGTGGTACTGAAAACTGTTCAGGCACAATGGTGCAGGCCCAAGCAGAAGCCAATGCTCCAGTGCAGTGCACAGAGCTCAATGGAATCCTGAATCTGGGCAGGCATTTCCAGCATGGACAGTTGTCATGGAAGGCATGAGCCTCTGATGTGCCTCCCAGTTCAAAGCAGAGATGTGACATCACTGACACTGAGTTGCTGGGTGAGAACAAGTCCATTCTTTCACCATGTTTAAGGTCTATAAACTAAAGAGTCCTGAAAATTTTCCTCCCTGTTTCAGTTTAACAGAAAAAATCTTTCTGTATAGCTGTGCATTTCAATTTCAGATACATAGAATTTTTTTTTTTCATCACAAGTACTATATGCATAATACATGACTATTCAAGGCACATTTACTAGGAGAGCATAATTTAGAAAAGGTGTCTTATTATCAATTGGAGGTACAATAGTACATATTTGATGACACTTCTGATTACTAAAAACGTTTCATTTTCATTTGGTATTAATTGGATGTAGTTTTCATTGTCTTAATTTTTAATTTATTTGGAAGAAAGATTCTGGAGGCAGATTAATTTTTAGGTGTGTCCTTTTTGCAAGAAAAATACTTAAATTCTTTTGTACTTTGGGAAGAAAAAAAGAAAAAAATTCATACCCAGTCTTCCTTCTTTGTTTCTAAATGCCAAATCATCCATGAGGACATTAGAAAAAGCAGCTGCACCTAATGTGATGGGTTGCAAGCCATCCTTGTATCCTGAGGCCAGAAGCTGCCTCACTGAGTATGCTTGTAATCATATAAACTCCAGGTGCCTTTTTCAATCATACACAGAAGTACTTGGGGGTAGTCATAATGTCCTCAGGATTCATTTAGAAACACCACATAGCAAACCACTCAAGAGCTAGCATGACTCAGTGTCTAGGAGGTGTCATTCTACCCTTTTGTTCTCCAGACTGAACCTGAGCAGTGTGTTGCAGCAGCTGATTCATTTCCTTTAAATATGTAGTCATGTTAAGGAAATCTGTTCAAATATGCAGTGTGTAAAGATTGATTAATTCAAGATGCTTGAATTTAGACACTCTGGTAGCTGTAGTAGCCCTGTAATTAGGATCATACAGGGTCTAATTTGTCTTTGATTAAGTAGGTACTCAATTAAAAAGTCCCATGAATATGCACATGGAAAAAATTCACACACTTTTTCCTTATCTAGATATTTTTAATCACATAAAATATGCAACTTAATTGTTGTATAATCCTAATACATTTTTTCTTACATATTCTTCATAAAAAAATTTTTGAAACCACAGAATTATAGTATCAGAAATGTTTCCTGTAAAATTAGCAAATCGTTATATTTCCAGCAGGTAGGAGTCCTTAAATCACAGCAGATCCTCATCAAACTCACATGTTGATAATTAGAGGATATTGCAGTTGATCTAATAATATTTTTTTTTTCTTAAAAAAAGATGCAAATATGGCTGGTAGGGTGTATAAAACTACTAAAGCATTCAGAATTGTAGTTTGCCTCACCCCATGGTCCTCGATGACTCAGGCCAGGCTGTCCATGCAGATTAACTGCCTGCAAATTGGGAGCATCTGCACTTGGAGGCCATGCACAAAAAATACAGACAGAGGGTGAACAACCAATGCATTCAATGATATCTGTCCTTACAAAAGATTTTGGGAAATAATGCAATGTTGCAAGGGACATCTGAATTGATTCAATGTGTAGGACACATTTTCCAAAAAGCCATTAGAGAAAAATCAGTCTCTGAACCATGCAGAAATTTTTGCTGTACCAAAGTAATGTGTGAAGACAGCCTTTTTAGCCTAACTGGTTGATTTCACTGAACACAGTTTTGCCACAAAACTCAAAGGGCAGAATCATGAAGCTCAGATTTTGGGATCCATGTCGCCTGTTTGGACACTGTACCTGAGACATATCAGTGAAAGGAAAGTATTTCAGACAGCCTTATAAAATAAAATCTAAATACTGCACTCATACCTGGTTAGCACAAATTCTTGCTTTCTGTTATAACATTAATGAGTGAACTCAATGACTTGTTACTGTATCACAACCATCTGTTAAACCCTTCCTTTTCTGTACCTTGTCTACATTTCTTGCCTTTATGGAAGATACTCATCTTCCATAATTTAGTGCTGAAATCCTGACAAATTAATGACACAGACAAGACAAGATACATGAATGCAGTCCTAGCTTGTACTATAGTAACTTGAAAATTAGGCTCTCAGGAACATAAAGTCCTTTCTCATGTTCTGTTTGCAGAAATATTTGCCTAATTTTCTAACTTCTATTCCTACTTTCAGGCATGTCTTTATACATGGTGATTTCTGCTTAAAATGTCAGGGTGTTACTCCTTCTCTTTGAATTGAAAGAGTTCAACATAGGTACTACTCTCTATCACCTCAGAGATTAAAAAATCAACCATGTAACTGCAAGCTGTGGTTTGGGCTTATGTTCCAACATCAATGCTGGAGAAGTAGCAGAAGAAAGTTTCAAGAAAAGAATCAATAAAGGGGGAAAAATGCCTAAAATGGATGTCTAGCACTGCATTCTGATGGTAGAAAATTGCCACCATCACTAAAAGGGATAAGAATAAAACCTTTGTTTACACTTCATGTAATGTCACTTGGAACTTCCTAAAACCAGCAAGATATAGGAATAATTTCTGTGTAGTCTTCTAAAAGAGAGTGCTAGAAAGAAAGGGCAAAAAAATAAAAAAGCATCCCCCCAAACATAAAAACAAAAACCCCATAAGTTAAATAAAGAGCTGAAACTCAACTGACTTTTGGAGATGAAAAAGGTTAAAACATGTTAAAAGATAGTACTTTAAAGACCCTCAAGTGACTATTAAAAATATAATACCCAAACAAAGAAACAGTAAAGCACAAGATGGTATTATAAATATACATTTGTGTGTGTGTGTGTGTGTGTGTGTGTGTGTATGTGTATAAAAGTACAAAACAAAATAAAAGGAAAAACCAAAAAACCTAAATTCACCCATAACAGAAAAGTTTTAAAACACTAAGAAATGTCTGCTACAAGCAAACCCTTAGGTTCAAATAAGGAACTGAAAACCCAAAGCAAGAGTTCACTTTAAAAGACAACACGTTAGTGAATAATTTGCATGAACTATTCCTAACGGGACTGCAAAAGTAACTAAAAACATAGCCCTTTTGAATTTACTTCAAAAAGCTGCTTATCTGCTGAAAAATTCATGGTGGTCCATACATCATAAAATCTTAATACTAACTACTGCAAAGTAGGATATATTTGAATTGTTTCCTTAAGTACTTGCTTGAGAAAAACCTCATCAAGACCTTGAGCAGCAGCTGGAGGAATAGACTGATTTCAGGTGTTTTGAGAATTTTTTTCTTTTTGGTCTTGTTTTGTTTTACCTTCACTTTTACTTTAAATGCTGCTCTTTCATACACATGCTTTCCAGTTTAAAAGCCAGAATGCATCTGTTTGTTTGGTGAAACTTCCTGTTTACATTTAAGGCTTGGGTAGTATTTAATGGGAATACAGTGGATTTGATAAGCTGGAATGGTCATTTCCATCTCTCTAGAGGAAGCAAATACAAATAAGTGCCAGCTACACAAAATAATTTTGAATCTAAAGAGCTGTGATGATTTGAGTCTGTCCAAGGACCAGTTACACCAACATCAAATAAAGGGAAAAGATTTCCTGTTGAAGTATGCTCTGATGTTACTTGGAGTAGGAGCAGGCAACGGCAAAAGAAGGGCTCTAAAACTAATCCTGATGAAGCAGTTTTGGTATCTGTAAAGAAGAACTGGACAATTTCTTTAGGACAATATCAATGGCTTGACATATCTCCTAACCAGATGTCTTTTACACTTGTGCTGTGGAATTTTTTTTCCTCTTTTTTCCTCCAGTGATCAAGTTTTACACCTAGTTTATTGGTGAAGATGACCTCTACTTCTTGGCAACACAGTTTGCAAGATAGACAGTCATTAGTACCAATAATCAGAAATGTTTGTATATATTATTTCACATTTAAGTTTCCTCTGGCTTCAGTTGTTCCTAAACCTGCATCCTTCCTGCACACTCCCATATGGTACCATTTGTCCTTCTGATAACCCTGGGGTAATATTGAAAATTCTCTAAAATTAGTTATCTTCATTTTAATTCCCTGAAATGGAAGAAATAAATGGGTGATGAAGTAATTAATTACTAATTTAAAAAATCCAAAGCAAAAGGGTGCACCACCCCCTAGTAATTAAAATAATTGGTTTTCCATTAAGACAGACTGTGCCAATTTATGTATTTACTCAGAAAAATTTCCTACAGTTTGCAAATAAAGAATGCATCGCACTCCTGCAGTGTGTTCGAGAACAAATATATATAAATCCTTGACATTCATTTTAAAGTAAAAACATTTGGCAGCCTGAGAAACTTGCTGCTGGAGATTAGAAATGTCTATGACTAGCATTCTGAATTCAGCATGATATTTACTAGTTTAATTTTTACATCTTATGGTTTGGCTATAGCTGTATATTGTATCATTTCAAATGCTGGAAGCACATACAAGCAGCTAAACAAGCAATGGCTGCAGCATAAAACAAGCCTTTCATTTGGAAGTCTAGCTAGTTCATTTCCTCAAAATATAAAGTCTGCCTCTCTTTGTATCTTTCCAAAAGTATTTCCATGTGCTGCAATTTACCATCATGTAATCTGTTTGGAAAAGTAAAATAATAAAGCTCTAGTTTGTTTCTCATCAGAGTGGTAGCTAGGATTGTCTCAGTAGAGGGCTTCAAAAGCTGGGGGGACAAAAATGTCCTTGTAAAGATAAGCAGACAGAGCAAAGTGTTAATTATTGGATGCTAATGGATGAGTATTATTCATAATGTACTTTTAGACTGTTTTTTATTAAAAGAATGTTCTTTCTGTGGCTGTAGTGGTCAAAAATAAAAAGCTAATAGATATAATTTTTAATTACATAATATAGAAAATAATTGCAACACCTTGCACAGAGTGATGCACTGACTGTTGAATTTTAGTGCCTGTAGCATACAATCACCACTGTCTTCATCATCTGTAAGATGCACTGCATTGTATGTGAGCCTCTAAAATCTCCCTGAGAAAGGCAATCCTATGGGATATAGAGTTAGAATATCACAGACCCCAAACCTTTAAAAGATGTCACTGTATTTTTCAGTAAAGCATGATAAAAATATGGATTGTCAACAGATGTTCTTCTGGGCTGCAGAGACCTTCTACAAATAGCTCTGAAGCTTACTTTCATTTGGTAATCAATAGGCATGGCAGCCAGACAGCAGAGCAGACCTCTGTGTTTCATCCATCAGCACATAGTAGAGCAGCTACTATGATGTTGAACTTGTAATACTTCAGTCAAATAAAACCTAACAGGTTACACGTTTGCAGCTGAATAGCATACTTTTCAAGAAGTGAAGTAGAAAACTGTTGAGGAAAGATTATTCAGATGAATTATTGAAGTTGCAGCATTAAAACCCTAAGTCTGCTCATATGTGAGGGCACAGAGAAGGCCCAGGATGAAGGGCACTTTCCCTCTAACAGTCTTGCTCAGTGACATGCTGAGACTGCCAAGAGATCATTTCACTGCCTAAAGGAATAAAGATCACAGGTTGGTAGGTTTCGTGGGTTTTTTCCTTGTTTTTGTGTTTGTTTTTTTGCTCTTAGGTATTCATAAATCAGTAAGTGGACCATAAATAGGTTTTAGAAAAGAGTCTAACACAATAACATGGATGTAAGATTTGTTTTAATTTTTATTCAAAGCATGGGAAGGACAGCTACAGATTAAAACAGGCAAATATGCTCCTGTGACAGATAATTACAGATTGTATTGATCAAAGACAGAAGTAACTCTAGTCAATTTTCTTCATGAGACATAAGAATATTTAGAACTATTAATTAGCTATTGTCAGACACATGTATACACACATATATAATGGAAGTTATTTTTAGAGTGCAAAACTTATTTTTCTATGAAGGGAACATTTTTAAATAATTAAACTTTTCAAAATGGAGTTTTCCCTGCTTTTTCCCATCTGAATTGCCAGCATTTGTTTCTTAGTTAAATACCATTGACAGCACAGGGAAATACCTGTAGCTTTTTAATATTATTTTAAGAGTTAGGAGAAATGTTAACCTTTTGAAGGACTGTGAAATAAAAGACTAATCTGTCAACACTGCAATATCTGAATAGAAGTAGCTTGTAATCTTGTTACATCCTTAGTGCAGGTATTGCTGTTTGCTAGACCATTGCAGGCACACTGCTTTCCTCATTGTCTGTCACTCCCTGCAAGAACCCAGGAGAACCACTTTCCTCTCACTGCTGCCAAGAGCATGGTTTAACAATCCTCCACAGTCAAAAGAGGGATCAGGTCTGAGGTTCATCCTTCTTTCCTGCCTGGCCCAGGACATAACCTCATCACAGAAATAAGAAAAAACTAAACTGAGAAAATGAATGCAGACTGAGAGCAATTTCTATGCCATGTGGGAGAAATCACCCCACAAATCATAGCTGTCCAGCCTCCATTCCCTTCCCTAACAGATCTATTGCTCTAATGAGTCCCATTAATATAAGGTCTTGCGGTCTAATTAATCTCCCTCCAGGACGTTTGCTGAATAACAACCAGAGAAGAAGCCTCGCTGTTCTCTTCACACTTGGTAACTCTTAGGTACCCAGTAGCAGGATTTTAATGAGGAGAAATTATCTGTGTCTTTCAGGGTGCAAAATTTACAAACCAGGTTGGGATTTTTATTTTTTTTAAAGCAACTTTTTTTTTTTTTTTTTTTTTTTTTTTGAGACAGATGAGGGTTATTTCCCCCTCATTAAGATGTTAATGGAATGCTGACAAGTGTTTGGTATTTTTAACATAATTAACTGTCGGGCTATTTTTGTTCTTCTCAAGCTATTTTCCTGTGTGCCTTTTATTTTCTAAGTAGCTCATCATATAATTAGGGATAATGAAACTGTTCAGTCCCAGAAACACAAAATCAACAAAAAAAGAGAGGACCTCAGACCCTCTTGATTCTTTCAATAGAGTGAGAAATTGATGATTTGTGAGGCAGGTTAAAATAAACATTATACAGATTACATTCATGCATTTCAAGATAAACTGACCCCCTGCAGGACATTAAGGACTCTGTTTTGGAAAATGAACTTCTCTGTATTTACCCATTGAAATGTGCAGATGCTCGCTGAAAACAAAACTGTTGCTGAAAACTGCTAAAGACAAAAGATGGAGAAACTGTCCTGTAAAGAGAGCTGTGCCACTCTGATCTGCACCATTCTCAGGATGAGCAGCTGCTAAATAAATACATTATTCAGGAACAGCTAAACATGCAGCATGCTGTTGCAGAGATACCAGTGGTAAAAGGATTGGAATAATACTTTTTTTTTTCTATACATTGAATTAATTTCATCAGTAGAATCAAATCAAATAAGCAAGAAAAAAATTTCTGTGAATTAAACACACAGTCTAGCCAGGTGCTAGAAAAACATGCAATTTGGAGATGGACTGACAGGTACAGCAAGACTGAGGAGTACACTCTGTCCTCCATCTAAGTGGACCATAAATAGGTTTTAGAAAAGAGTCTAACACACTAACATTTTGCATATCTTGCTAACTACTGGCCATAATGACTCTAATCAGATGTGATATTTTGTACAATTTCCTTACCCAAAGGTAAATGTGTATTTCCCCTTTTTTCACTGGAATGTTCTCACCTGACCAATTTGTAGGCCTAGGAAAAATCACTGCTGGTTAGTTTACACACTGGTGTTACGAAGAGGAAGTGATCTGAAAAGAAAATAGAAGCATGATAAATGGCCAAACAATATCACTGCAGGGAGGTGCTTGAGTCACCTTTCTGGCATTTGAAAGACATGTAGATGCCCTTACGGGCATGGTTTCGTGGTGGACTTCTCTGTGATTGTTTATTGGTCAGACTCCATGTTCTTGAAGGTTTTTTTTTTTTCAAAAAATTCTACGATATTATGTTCCTTAATGCATAGCAAGCATTAACTTTGTTCTCTCACTCACCTACCTTTTCTCCATATTTTATTAAAAGAAAATATTGTGAATACTCCTGTGTTCAGGAAAGTTGAGACGAACCCCAAGTAGCTGACAAAAGTTTACACTTGTCATTCCTATATATAACTGATAATAATTAATGATGTGATAATATAGGTGTATTGAATGAATATGCACTAAACAAAAGTAACAGAATTGTTAATTAAAATCATGCTTAAATGCTATAGAAATTTCTTATTGGAAGTAAATTTTACTTTAATTTTTTATTGTCCTTGGTTTATCTTCATACTTTCAAATAATTTCTGCAGTTTTGCCATTCACTTCTGTGACAAATGAGGGTCCTGCTGGGCAAGGTCATATTCCCAACCCAACAAGTTGCAGCAGGTCATTAGATGGGAAAAGAGACGTGTCCTCTAAAAATAAAGGTAAAGGTATTTCATAATAATAGCATTACCAATCACAGCTCAAATACTTGCCCACTCCCTTCAGTCTTGATCCTTTCTTTCTCTACTTTCAATCGAGAGAGGAAATCTTTTTTTATTCATCCAAGTCCTCCCCAACACTCTCCAGCCTACTAGCTAGCTTAATTTTCCTGAGCTTGTACAAAAGAATTTATGTTTTGTCAGATTAAGGTGTCTGTGTTACTATTTCCATGGACTGAACTGTCCTGAACAGAGATTAACTGTGCACAAATTTTTGCAGAGAAATTGCTTTCAGATGGTTCAGTCTCATGGCATAAAGTCTCTGAAGAGTGCTGAACATTCTCTACGACTTTGATCTCTTCAGAGTATACCAAAGAGTTTTACCTTTTACAGCTATAGATGCCTTACAACTATGTGTCCTACAGTAAAAAGAGGCACTGGGGAAGAGAAATTATGGTAATTCTAGAGAATCATTTGTAGTACTACCTACCACTCACAGATTGTTTCTAAGCTTGGTTTCTACTTTAACTTGTAAATAAACAGAATTTTCAGCATGTAAACGTTCCTTCTCAACCACATCTCAAATTTTTGGCTTGTCAGCAGCACAGAACACAAATGAAAGACTGAAGCAGCAACCCACTGTGTTAAAATAGAATGAGCATAAAGAGCTCCTGCAGGTAATTGGGAATGCACTGCTTTTTTCCCTCTGCCTGATTGCACTGCAAAATATTATTACAGCTCATGAGATAGCCCAAAACCTGTGTCCAATCACAAAGTGAAGTGAGAATTGTAGTGTCTCAGCAACCTTAAAAAGTCACTCCATCTCTCCAGCTCCAGTGCTTTGTACAATTTCTGGCTACAGCATTAGTTCCACTTCATGTACAAAAGACATCTCTTGCTTTAATTCACACCCTCCAGTGTATTCCTGGGTGTTGGAGCAAGTGCTCACTAGGGTAAAATCATTCCTTTTCCCAGCTCTCATAGAAAGGTCTTTGCAGCCTTGATGTGTGAGCCATGATAGGAGTTGTCTGGTGGTCACCCACCCATCAATGTCACACTCAGCAGGAGTACTGTTTCTGCAAAAAGGTTACAGCTCCACTTGGGGGCTTCTGCATGGGACCACTGCTCCCTTGAATCTGTCCCTGTGACCCCCCTGGCAACCCAAGATTTTCCCCTGTGTTGTTTCTAAGGAATCTCTAACGTCACTAGGAAGGAATACTCCCTTTGCAACTGCTGTCCCACCTAAACTTTCTCATCCCATGCACAAGAAAGATTGCCTCCAGCCAGTTGTGCTCCCAGAGTGAAGTTTGGTGGCAGGACCAGCACTATTCCAAAAACAGCAGCACAGAGTTTTAAAAAAACCTTTGTCTTTCATGATGAGCACATCAATGGAAGAACATTGCCATTCCAGGCAGCTTCTGAGCACTTCTGAGAAATTAAGAAGCTTTAGGAATGACTGACTGGGAATTCCCAGATTTCTAGCTGGCCATCAAGGCCTTGTAAAGTGACCTGACAAACTGGCTCAGATTTGCACTGGGACTCTCACAGGGCAAATAATTCAGCTTTCATTAATCAAACTTGCAAAAGTTGACTTCAAAGAGGTGCGCTGTAGTTGGATCTAAATTTTAATGTACCTCATGACACATTGCACCAAAATCAAAAGCTGACTTCAAGAATAAGCAAAATTAGACTTCATAGATATTTTTAACAGCAATATTTAATATACTAATGACAGACTATTTCTCTTTCTACCAAGTATTGTAGGATCCTGCAAACATTTTAAGCACGTTAAACATATGCAAACATAAGAAAAAGCAGAGATTATCAGGGGCAGCTGGCACACTTGAGGTTCAGAAAATCCAGGTGTTGGTTCTCAATGGGAGTCAGGCAGAAGGCCTTGAATGCTGGATTATAGCTATTCTCACTCTGTGCAAGGATTCCTCAGCTACCCAGCTGGGCCATGGTACAGTTACATTTCATGGTTCCCAATTATGTTTGGAGATGAATGATACTGTGACTAATTTGGTGGCATAATATATAACATCTTAAAATGAATACACTCCCTAGACTGTTTTTATAGTGTCAGTGACTTGGGCCAGACTGGATAGCATGTATCCCAAATGGTGTTTTGGCAAGAAGACAGTCATTTCCAGATGGATCATTTAACAATTTTAATTTTTCTAACTAAATTGCATTCCTGCTAAATGAATGTGCTGTGGGTATTTACAACTGTAGGGATCAATAGGCCATTTAATAGAGATATTTTGGAAAGCTACCTCAGAATATATATCAGGCTTAAATTGCACAGAACTACAGAATAGGGAAAACCATTTCTCTGTCTTTGTATATATAAATATATAATCCAAATGTAAAAAGCAGAAGGGGTTGTGGGAGACACAAATTAATAAAACCATTTAAAATTGCATATGAAACCAAGTGTAGCCTGATTTTAAAAACTCTATAATGCATCCAGAAATGTGTACCTTTAGATTAATTAAAATTATTGCTAATAATGTGAATTTCATATGGCAGGTTTTAGTTTCTATAATCTCATGATTTTGCTGAACTGTAGCAGGTCTCACTATTCTTCATATATGTGATGCCTAGAGAAAATTATAATGTAAAAGGTGCATTTTTTGCCAACTGAAATCTAGGCAATCATTCCTCATGAATGTGACAGGTGTGACAAGAAGATTATTTGCTCTTTAGTTAAAAATATTCACTGACCCTCTGTGTCTGCTGGCAAAGGGAAATAAAGCTTTTACAATTTTTATTTCATTGCAATAAACTGTGTGATTTCCCTGCATACACCAAACATTTATTAATGTTAACAATTGTGACTTTTTTCAGGTGGCTGTGGGTCAATGGTAAACAGAGACACCTGTAAGCCAAGAAATTCAGTGTGTCAATTTCTTAGGTTTTTAGAGCAAAGCCTGAATACACATGTAAGGCTGTGCCCTGGTTCTGGGAAGACTGAGGTGTCACAGGGGAGAAGCCCCAGAGTCCTGTGTGCTGGCCATCAGCAAACTCACTGGAGCAGACCCATCACCAGTCCAGCCACTTCCCTGGGGAGTGGTCAAGCCATGAGATGAACTGCAAGGTTAAATGGTTTTAGTGCAGGCAGTGACAAGGGACATATGAGACCAGTTGCATAGAGGGAGATAGAAAGGAGTGTTCGGGGTACTCAAGCAGGTACAGGCAGAGTTCAGGTAGGTTTGGGTTGTCTCAGTCTCAGATGGGCTGATTTTCTCCTTTACACTAATGCAGTGCCTTTTCTCTATATTTTTTGTGGTTTTACTTCAGATCCTTGGTTTAGACTCAAGCATCGTGGGGTGCATTTTTACTGAAACATTTCAAGGCAGAATACACAATGTTAATTCAATACTTTTATTTTTGATTGACTGGAAAAAAACCCTGTAGAGCTCTTGAGTAGAAATGCCTGGTATTTGGTTGATTGCTTCTCACATTTCCATTAGAGTGACTGTTCAAAATGAGTCACATAACTCACTTGTTTACTCTAGTTCTTGTCACAGGTAGACAAACAGATCACCACTGCTTGCATTAAAATGTCATTGCATCCAGATTGTGTGGTGTCTGACAACCTCTCCAAAAACCTCTTAACAATGAGAATGGGGCTGTATTGCTGCACTTCATAAGAGAGACAGAACAAAATTGTTGTGTCCCTTAAGGGTTAGTCTAGCAAAATCTTGAGTCATAGGTAAAACAGATTTCAAAAGAGTTGAGGTGTAAAGCAGAGACACAGGTTGACAGGCTTATGTTTTAGTGGACCTGCCCACCTGGGAAAGTACATATATCTCAGACAGGCCTGATTCTTATAACTGATGGTAAAATAACCAAAAATATTTTTGTGGGAGAAGAAGTCTCTTTTATTAAACCAGCAATTATGGATACATGTTTGAATATCTAGAAATTATTATTGTTTGGGCTTGAAACAGAGAAACAAGCATTAAATTGTGTTCTTTTGAAGGCCAGTCTTCTGTGCCACAATGGCAGCTCTGCAGGGGTGAGTCAGGCTCCACCCCAGGCAGCATCCCAGGCATTCCTGAACCTAGTTCTGACTAATTACACTCAGGGAGGCAGGTTAGAGAGAAAGGTCATAATGATCCATAAGCCCTTTACTTTTAAGATGTTTCTGTGTTTGGGGTAAAAAAGCCCTGTGATAAGTTTTGGTCTAGCACGAAACAAAACAATGATTTAAATAATGCACCTTCAGATCAAATGAACTTTGACAAATATTTTGATATGAAACTAAGTGAATTTTTCTCTAGTTTTTTATAAACATGCTAAGTAAATCCCCATTTTGGGTCAATCAAATCAGATTACATTTTTTGTTTTTGTTTTTTTTTTTTCAGTTCATCTAAATTAAGCATTGAAATACAACTCTTTTTTAGCTGAAAATTCAAACTTGCTATTTATTTGGGGAATAAGCTTTTAATGCAAAACAAAACAAGTTTCAACAGGAAAAATTGCTTGGAATCAAAACTGTCATAAGAGCAGTTTTGCATGTGTTTGTTAATTTTGTTTGTTAACATATTTAATGTTAACATGTGTAGTGTTAACATTAAATAAACACCAAAGCTCTGCCATTTGACTTCAAACTTTGACAGGTCTTGACTTATGTGTAGGGATAGAATCACTAGCACCAGACAATATTTTGTAATAATTTCTCTCATTCCCAATTTCATACTTCCCCTTATAACTTTTGTCTATTTTCACTGGATTGTTTCTGTTAAATATCTTTCCATAATGCTTCCCTTGTTTTGAGATATTGTGGTTTAATTTTTTTTTTTTTTTTTAATAAGCGCCAAGGGATATGCTTCAAACATATTGGTACCCAAGGAATATCCCACACGGTCCATCCTTCCAGATATTTTCCTCTCCAGGCTGAACTTCAACCTCTGCCTTGAAGACGCAACTCCTCCTCTGGGACCCTGAGATACTTTCCTACCTTGAAGGAACTTTTCAGAATCTCTCTGGCCTCACTTTTGCTCTGGTCCCAATGTCTATGTGTTACTTCAGCTCAAAAGTGTCTTAAGTTTTAAGATGGGTAATTCTTAAAGGAAAATCAAAAATAAAGATCTGCTCCGAATTAAGCCTGTGTTATGAAAGGCTTCATTTTCTTCAAATCAACCTTTATTTTGAAATAGATTAATTCAAAAAATAGTTATTTGAATGTTATTAATTATGTCTTAAAAGAAGTAAAATTAATTCCTTTAAATAGTATGGTGAATTAAATTTACTTGTTAAAGATATCTTATGAAAACATCTATGTCTGCAATTGTGTTTAAATTTGTGTGAAGTTTAATTATGTAAGTCCACATCTTCTTGAGAAAGGACACAAAGTGTCTTGAAATTTTGAATTTGTAAGTACTACCAACAGTGCCACTAATTCTCAATGACAAAATTGCTAACCCATGTAATTATTTTATAATCTATGATTTTGCAGTTTAGTCTTTCATAATAGAAGATTGAGCATATTGATGCCACATACTCACCATAAGACATTAAAACCAAACATCAATTTAGGAATTAATTTCTATTAAATTCAGGAGGCTTTGAACTGAACAGTAACTGCTGTCTAAGTCTTTAGGGACTCTGGGCACAGAACCACAGCCAGAGGCAAAGCCTGTTCAAGGCGTTTTAGGAGGAGGGCAGGCAAAACTAAATGTTACTGTCTCAAGGATACAGATAAAATTAGCCATCCCTTGGGAGATATATTTCCTGGATTTGTGTTCACAAGGGGATGAATGGTTTGTTTTCAGAGCCGAAGCTGCCTTTTCTGGTAAGTCCCCTGCCTGGCCCTAGCAATGGCCGTGCCATTGCAGAAGTACCTGACCATCAGGAGTGGTAACAAGAGAAAGCATTCTCCAGAGATATGGCCCAGGCAAAGCAGCAGAGGGCAGTTCCTGAAGGGCTTTATCTTCCATTTTCACCTAACTGTAAAGCTTAAGATTTTGTAAAGTGTTGGATGACATAAGAGAATGCAGATGGTGGTGCTAGCTGGCATTCTGTTTATGGATGGTATAAGACAGAATTGATTGAAAAATCAGTTTAGGTAGTGATCTCAAATGGAGATAAAATTTTACCTGTGAGGTTGCACACACGAAGACAGGCTTCCCTCTGTGTTTGGGTAGAGCAGTGAGCAAAAACCTTCATTTTTAGTATTTTATACTGGTTTTGAAAACTCCTAAAGTAGAATTAAAGGAATCTGTTCTTTGATCCACAACGGTTAACAGAGAGAATAAAATGAAATAATTGTGTGAGACCCCCCCCTCCTTTAGGGTTAGGTCCCATTTGCTCCTTATTGTAATATCATTCATATATTTTGTATTATATTTCTTTGTGTATGGACATATTGAAGTGATAATTATTATTCTGATGTGAACATGTTGTTTTCACACTCACATTCTGTTAATTTTCCTTAGTTCTTCATCATTGAACATATTTTCTCTAGAGAAATATATTTATACTTGCCTATATTAAACAATTTTTATTCATTTGCACTTTTTACAATGTTTAAAAATATGTCACTAGGTATATTTTTTGGAAAATAATTCACCAAATATATTTGTGTCACACTGCTCAACTCTCTAGTTTCACTCTTCACTTCTTTCAATTGCTTAGAGTTAATAGAAGTTACATTTATGCTTCACATTATGCAACTCACCTTTTCCACAGTGGGATATAATGCAGTTTTACAAACCCACAAAACCAAGTTCAGACAGCACACAATCTGCAATCTAGTCTCAATCCTTAACAATTTTTTCTTCATCACTTCATTCAGATTTGTGTGAGGGGGAACCATCTCTTTGCAACAGACCACCAAAGGATAAAATCATCTGCTGATAGAGGCTTAGAATAAACATTTCAAGACTGAAATCCATTCATCTATAAACAGAGATGACATGGTTGACATTTGCTGAAAAAATAAGCAGAGATTATCTTTTCATAGTGGCAGGAAGCTGAAAAAGTGTTGAAAGACCAGGTTGAGTTCTTTTCTTCACGCAGAGAGTTCTCTTCCTCCTGGTAAGGTGTGGTAATCATGGTCTTTATGTTTAAATGCAGCTAATGAACAGTCATTGTAATTCAGACCGCATGCAGACAAAGCTAAAGAAGTTAAGAAAAGAAGAAACAAAAATCTTCCACTAACTTCACCTGGAAGAATGGAAATTTTAAAGATAATCTTTGCCTATAACAGTATCAAATTTATTGACTTTATAAGTTTAGAGTTGGCAGCACTTATAACTAACTTAATAGACCCTGTGTTTTCTTTGGGGAAGCAAACCTACAATATTCCAAAGGTGTAAGTTGCATTCAGGAATGTAAATCCTTCTTTTATTATTATTATCATCATTGGCATACCTCTATGGGGCTTTTCAAAATAGATAAATAACTATATTTCAGAGAAATATTGTAATAGAAAAGGTATATTTCAGGATAGCAAATGCATAATTAAAGAAAAAAAAATAAAAGAAAAGCATGCCTAAAAGCTTGAAAATTTCCAAGTTAATCTGTAAGAAAAGCTAGTCTGAAGAGGTGGGGAAGGTGGAGACCAAAAGAGAACATGTACAAATGACCCTTTAAATGTGGAATAGCAACTCCTTTTGTGCTGGATTAGAAAAAAACAATTGGTAAGGGAATACAAGTGCTCATGAGGCACAAGAGTACTGTAATCCACACTGGTCTAGGGTTACCAGTTTTATTAGCAATTTCAAGGACATGGATAATATAAATGTACAACACCTAAAATAAAAATGTAACACACTCCAGTACAGTGTTCCTTTTCTATGAGACATCTTTACTTCTTTAGTCAGAAAAAACCCTGTTTTTCTGGAAAGAAAAAACTAACTTGAGAATTAACTAGTGCATTTCTTTTCCACAATGAAATCTCAAATATAAATCATTCTTTATTTTCTGAATGTGGCTGGTTTCCAAACAATTTTTCCAAGCATGTGTTTCACTTTGCTGCTGTGACATCCACTGTCTGGCTACAGATGCAGATGATCAGTGCTGGTTCCCACCCTCCAAAATCCCTCAGCACAGAATTCCCCTGGGAACTTGCTCACAGAAAAGCCTGGATCCCACATGCTAATCCACACCTCCATGTGCTTTAACCCCAAGGCTGAACTTAAACCAGGCAATGCAGGTCCAGCACAGGAAGCATTGGCTGTAGGAGGCTTTACAACAGCAGAACTTCCTCAAAGAAAAAAATCCTGTGGAACAACATCCAGCTGTTCGATACTCAAAATACAATAGGTAATAAATAAATATGTGCTAAAAATTAGCAAACTGAAGTTTGAGAACTGGAGGAGTTAACACAACATCTTCTAGAAGTAATGATAACATACTGTAGTTTTCTTTATTATGCTTCATTATTCTATCTATCTTTCTGGTTTTGTCACTGACCAAAATAGTACATGTAATGTTAACTTACATGCTGTAATTGGTCTGCTTTCTTCTACTCCAATTTGTCAGCAGTAATCCTCACGTGTGAAGGCGGATGGAAATTTTTTTAGGATTTTATTCTTCCCTAATTCTTCAAGGAGACAACTTTGTGTCTTCTCATCTATTGTGTCCAGTTCCTTCTTCCCTCATTCCAAAGCCAAAGAAAATTCAGCATTCCAACAGGAGAAAACACATTCAGTTCATTCATGTCAATCTCTCCGAATTGTTTGTATTTGTTTTGCAAAAAACTGAAGCTTAGAAACCAAACCTGTGTAAGCCCACGTCTGCCAGCAGACAGCAGCTGTCAGCAAACCAAAGCCAATCACTTTTCCTTGAGTCTGAAGGAACTCGAGCTTCCTTCCCCCCTTGTTGCCTCTTCTTCCTGCCAAGGATTACACAAAACAAATTCTTCTCCAAAAAGCAAACAATCAGATTGGCTTTTCAGAAGGGATTGGTGCTTTATCATCATCTTCTTTGCTCATATAAAACAGATTTTGTGTTCTGCTGTTTCTGAGACTGGCCCATACACTGCAGCTCTGTCACATGAAAAGCCACCAGTGGATCACTGTGAGGTCTGCACTGGGTTATCTCACTGCTCAGCTGGTTACATGTTTGGATGAACCAGGGCTGCAAGCCTGGCTGAATGTTGGAGTAGAAACTCTGAAGCCATGCTGAGGATGTTGAACCCAAGCAAACACAAGGGATGAAGGGAAGATTCCTGCTGATTCCATGTGGATGCAGGTCTGGGGCTTCAGAGCTTGAGCTAAAACACAGGTGTGATCACACAGGCTGCACTTATCCTGCATTATAGTCCAGTTTTTAAAGTTATTAGAATAATTAAGGGGCAAACAAGACCATATGCCAAATTCAATATTATGGATTTTATTTAATAGTGACTATGAAAGAGAGAGAGAAAAAAAACAAAAGGAAGAGAAAGCAATATAAAAGAATTGGGGGGACAGAAAGATAGTGACAGGAAACAGATTAAAGCGAATATCACCATGCCACAGATCCCAGTGGTGTTCCATTGATCCTCTCCACCTGGTCCATCTGGTTTTCTTGTTGGTGAGGGTCCCCCCAAAAAACATGGGTTAATATATGTTCAGTCAGAGTGGGAATGCCCAGATAACCCTCCTGACTGGGAGTAGGTTTGACACAATGTCTTGCAGCAGACTCTGGGTCTGTAGCCTCCCTTTATCATGTGCATTCCTGTGGTGCAAGGTCTCAGGAATGAGTCTGAGTGGCACTTTTGTGGGTCTTTGATGGATTGTGACACCTCTTCAGCTGCCTTTCACATGAATTCCCATGGGTGTAGCCTTCCTGGAGGTTCCATAGGCGAGCCAGTTTGTGTAAGGGGGGATGGGTGTACACCACCTCTGATCCGAGGTCATGACATGCCAAAACTCTCCTCCTCCTCCTCCTCACTTTGTTGTGGGACAGGTGAGGCTGTGTAAACCTGGCCTCTGTGAGCGGTGGTCTCCTCTACCCCAAACCCAGCCAGGGATGATATTCTGCTGGATTTGGATTTCTTGTGGATGCATTCTTTTCCCTCAGCCTTGTTTACTTTTCCCTAGACCTGAGATGATTGAACAATGGACTCTTATCTTGAATTCCCTCAGGTGGCTTAACTCATAGTCCAAAGTTTCAGTCAGGCATATTCAAGGAGAGGTGGGCTTCAGTGGTTGTAGCTTCTTTGTACAGTTTTAATATAATGGGCAAAACTCCTTCATAACAATGTTTAAGGCATGAACCATTTCAGTCTCTGGCACCTGGTGAACATGAAACATCTCTAGGTTTCTGCCAAGATCACAACCTGTATTGATGCAAACTCAGATGTATCATGCCATTTATACTCTTCATAATTTAACTGTTAGACCCTCATGGCCCCACTTAGACTCACAGTTCTGTGCCAGGTGCTACAAAAATATGCAATTCAGAGATAGACTGATGGGCACATTTAGATTGAGGAGTAAACCCTGTCCTCCATCTAAGCAGTAAAAAGATAAATAGGTTTTTGAAGTGAGAGCTGCCTCCAAAAAAAAAAAAAAGTACAAGCATATATCACTGTCTTAATTAAAAAAATATGTGAGGTAGTGCTAGAATTGAAACTATCTGGTGAGCAGGGCTTGATTGAATAAAATTTTACTTAGGAGCCTGCATGTTCATGAAACACCACAGAATAAATCACAAAGGAGCAGAAATGTAACATATGGCTGATCAAAAACTGCAGTACTTACTAAGGAAACATAAAGAGCCTTGGAATGAAAGGGACTGAAAGCAAAGAAGCTCTGTGCTATTGCTTGATTCCTGTTGCATTCAGAAAATCAGGACTTTTGTTCACTCTTGGTGAGTAGATATGATTCCTCTTGAGCTGCCTGAGACACAATCAACTTCTCTTCTCAGTTGAAAGCAACACAAGGAGCCCTGGAGCACAATGAACTGCTCAGGTCAAAAAAGTGTATAAAAAGGCATAACTTGCCCTGATAGGTTAACATTGAAGTGGCAATAGAGCCATTATGAGGGCAGCTGTCCCACTTGCTCCTGCTACAAGGTGTTCATTTGTATCTATGACATGTCTTTTGCTGCTTTAATTTTCACTCAAACCTTCAATGACAGAAGTGTATTTGGAATCAGTTAGAATTAAACCTACTTTATGAGAGAAGACATGCATGTTCTGACCTTTCCTGATAATATATACTTAAGGCTCACAATAGCATATGTGTTAGAGATGAAATTAACTTGGGTGAGTTTGCCAGTTTATCATCTGTGGAGCAGTTTGCTCCCCTGATGGAGGTCATCCTCACCATACAAATACAGAATGCTTCTGTCACCTTACAGGTTCTTATTTCTGTTGTCAGACCTTCTGGACAGCCAGCCTGTGTGTGCAGCTTTCTGCATCTGCAGCCTCATGAGAGTAAATGTCTATGGAAAATCCAATTCCTTTGCTTGTGGGATGCTTCTCCTCTGGCATTTATCTAACTTAGGGTAAAGGCAGAAAAGAGAAATGGGACTGCAGGACCACTTCTTTCCTGGGAATGTTTTTGAAAGCTACCTTTTCTTGCATGTGTGTTCCTCATAACGAGGAAATGCAAGACAATGAGTGCATGAGAAAATAGCAGTTTCTGACTCAAGCAAGATTTACATCAGATATTCAAGAACAGATTGTTGCACTCATTGCTTGTTATGAGGCATATGACTTTGTTTTTGCATTCGGAGTGTATTTCTATATGTCTATATTTATTTTTTGTGGCTGAGGAATAGATGCACCCAAAGCACTTATATTTGAATTAATATTATTTTCTGATATTGATGACATTTTTTTTATATCTAGTAATGAACAAATTAAATAGCAACATAACAATAATAGTACCTTAGTTTAATGTTGATTCAAGAAAACCACGGTGGGAAACTTAAGTTTCTTATTCCACCTCCCTGCCTCATTGCAATACAATTGTACCATCTTTTCTATTTTGTTCATAAGGCTTGTATAAAACATCCTTTAACTGTCTTCTAGTAAAATATTTAGGTGTAACTGCAAAACAAGTTTTGATCCTGTTACAGAAAACAACATCTGAAAAAGAACGAGGAATGTTAAAAGCGTTTGACTCTTGGAATTATAAATCCATTTGTTAATGATAAATTCAGCCAAAACATCAAGAAACATTCATGATAGTGTTTTACACAAAATCATACTTTGGCTTCTTTTGTGTACAGTATTACATAATTCCTTTAAGATTTTCTGAGAATAAAAATTTGTACATATGGTCGACTGGTAGCCTTAAAACTTTCCTGAGAAATGGTGTTCTTTATACATTAACACATTCACAAATGAAAAAGGCAGACTCTGTAATATAACTGTCTTCAAAGCATCATGCTCTATGTGATTTATTTTTTTAACTCTCAACACAGCCAATTTTCTAGCAGCTATATTCTAATAAAGAGGGGAAATGTACTTATCCTTCCTGGTCAAAATAATCTCTTCGGATGTGCTTGCTTCCCTGCTGCTGCTTTGACTGTCCTGCTCTTGAAGGACCAGGTGCTGTGCCCCAGTTGTTCCTCAGCAACAATTTCAGTGAACACGATATCTACACAATTGCCTCTGATCTAAATTAAATTTCTTCCTCTAATCTCTTATTTCTCTTTAATAATGTCTGTTCAAAGAAAAAAAAAAAAAAGGAAAATAGAAAGAAAATTTTCCTGGGAGGTAGAAGACAAATACATAGAAGACAAATACATATATTTCCCCTTTATTGCTTCCCTGACCCTTCCACCTCCAAAATGGAATAAAATTAAAGAAATCTTTTTCTTTTCTTTTCTTTTCTTTTCTTTTCTTTTCTTTTCTTTTCTTTTCTTTTCTTTTCTTTTCTTTTCTTTTCTTTTCTTTTTTCCTTTCCTTTCCTTTCCTTTCCTTTCCTTTCCTTTCCTTTCCTTTCCTTTCCTTTCCTTTCCTTTCCTTTCCTTTCCTTTCCTTTCCTTTCCTTTCCTTTCCTTTCCTTTCCTTTCCTTTCCTTTCCTTTCCTTTCCTTTCCTTTCCTTTCCTTTCCTTTCCTTTTTTTCCCTTTTCTTCTATTCCTTTCCTTTTCTTCTGTTCATAAAATGACCACTCCTTCTCTATGTCCCTCTTTTTCTGTGTTTTTGGCAAAGCTACAAAAGTGAAGCACAATGCCTTGCAAATTAATTCAGATTTTGCTGTTGACTTCAATAAAACTATTGACTTGCATGATGTTTTTACTTTACCTGCAATAGAACATTCCTTCACAAAACCTCATATTCCAGAATAATTTGTTGGGGTAAAATTTGGACCCAAACTTATAATTTAGCCTATATAAAAAATGCGTGAAATAAGTATCTGTGTGAATACAATACCTGTGAAATACAGACATTAATATTAAGATGATAATATTTCATCTCTCTTTGTCAGTCCAGCTTCCTTAAATACATTCATGTATGGTTTTGTCTGAACTCTTAAGAGTTAATTGTGGAAGCCTGATGCTGCCAAGACCACAGAGTGTTTGAGAATTCATCTCTCTTATTCTCTTCACAACTGAAAGCCCATAGTGCATGCTTATTCCAAGTCCTTGATAACTTTCATTAATGCTGTTTTCTTTTTTGAATATTACATGACCTGGGACTCAATGTGCTTAATAGGTAGAAGCAGCAAAGAAATTCACCTGTAAAAAATGAACAAATGAAGTGCCTTATTTTTGATGAAAAAATAAAGCTTTGGAAAATCTGCTTGGGACATGCAGAATTAAGATTTTAATTTAAAAGCAAAAGGTATGGAAAATCCCCCAGTGCTGTCTCTCTCTCTCGCTCTCTCTCTCACTTTATTTGCCAGAATGATCTCTAGGGTGGTCACATAAACACATTTGCCATGATTTGTTGTATAACAGATATAAATTTGGAGAGGATATTACAAGATTTTAAACTCAGATTTGTTTATGTTGCATTCACTTCTCTACTTTGGAAACTAACTTTTCACTCTTCATGTGACTTTTCTCACTGACGATCAGAACTCTAAGACTTTTGCTGCTCCTAGAATCATAGTATAGATCTTCTAAATATTTTGCTGCATAGATAAAAAAATTGATTAACTCTAATAAGCCTAGCTCTCAATAGTGCATTGCAATGTTATTCCTTTAGAGTTTCTTTTGGCAATCTTTAGTTGATTTAATGTAATTCTGTAACTATCCATACAGATGCATCATCATGCCCAAAGAGACAGCACTGTCACCAGCAGGCAGTGCTGCATCTTAGCATTAAATTTTCATACTGCTTTATGTAATATTTTTTGTGTAGTCTTTAATTAAATCTAAGACCTAGAGGAAAGTGAGGGCTGTGCATGCTATTTGTATGCCAGTAACCACAAAGAACACCCAGAAGAAAGTGGAAGCAAAGCCAACTGTTGGCCAGTGCTGTTATTTGCAGTGAATCTCCTGGTTAGTGCAGGCGTGTGTGGCAGCCAGGGAAAGGAGCCCTTAACTGGCACAAGAGAGAGCTCAGTGGTCACGTGTGTGAGCCCATGAGCGCTTGGCAGGCTGTGGCTGTTTGCTGTCCATGGCTGGGTGAGCACAGAAGGAAGCAGCCATGCCTAGGAGGCTTTTTGGATGACGTTCCATCTACGGATTCCCCAGGCGCAAGGTGGCTCTTTCAGGCAGTCACCCAAACACTCCTCTGGGTGAAGACCAGTTCTGAAACCACCCCAGAAGGAATCGTAAGAGGGAGATGGCATTGAATGTGTCACTGTCTGTTCTTTATGAACATTGAGACAGTGATAAGGGCATTTATTGACACACTATGGCCAGAAAGTGATAAATACAGCAGACTCCATGTCTGACTGAAACTGGTGGTGCTGAGAGGGAGCTAACTCTCAGGTCTAGATCAGAAACAGCAATGACAAAAAGTCCCTTTATAGACAGATTTGCAGGGAAATTAAGAGAATATGCTGGAGAAAGCATCAAAAAAGCCCATAATTAGAAAGTATAAACATTGAGTAAAATATAGCAGTTTCTTAATGGTATCAGGCAGCAATCCCCACTAGAAGGACAACTCCTTCACGTCAAAGTATGATTTTAAGGAGGTATTTTCAGGAAGTGGCTAAACAAATCCAATCTGGTTTTTTTTTCTTCATTATTTTCAATTTCAGAAAAGACTCATAGTCACAAAGGTCATAATAATATATTCTAGAACCTAATATTCCATTTTCCCCTTTTTTTTTACTGACCTATGTACTTTGAGCCTTACTCTTTCTCCTGATGTAGGGTAGATACAGCTTCCTTCTAGCAGCCAGAGCACTGTTGTCTAGCTGTCTATGCCTTTACTCTTTTCCATGCAACATTTCCCTTTTTTGCCATCTTATTGTAACTTTGTTTCAGATAGTTCCTATGTCCTCTTACTCCACTCTTATTCCTTCTTGTTTCCTCTCTTTGACAATACGTGTCTCAGAATGAAAGACAAATAAAATTGAATAAATACAAATGAACTTAGAAAATAATTTACTCTTTTGTTCAGAAAAATGATAAAACTTTGAAATCTGTTAACCAGAAACCCTTTAGGACTTTTCAGTATTGGGAAACAGAAACAACTTCTACAAATTCATAAAACTCTTGTTCCTAATTTTGTGTGGTTGGAAAAGAAAATGCTAAACACAGACACATTTTCATCTGTAAAGAAAAATTGTCATTTGTCCAGAACTGAACATTGCCCGTTCTGGGCATTAAGCCAGGATGATTTAGTGAGAAGGGAGAAAGGAGCCTGCACTTGGAGAGGCAATGAGGAAATGCTTCTCTGACAGGTTGATTTAAAGGAGTGGCAGCTGTGTGAAAGTGCTGCAGGAAGAATTGTACATTACATTTAGAGGAAGAGAGGTTACTGGGCACCCAACGGAAACAGATATGAGAGGGTGATAAAAGCTAAAGCCTATGTAAAATGTACTTGCAGACACCTGAAATTTTGTGAACCTGTATATTTGGGGTGATGATATTTTTGCTCTGTAGCTTAATATATCTTAAATACACAAACAACCTCCTTATAGCTGGCAGGGAGACTGCACTGGACCAAAGCAGCTGTCTGCCACCTCCCTCTTTGTGTGTCTCCAAATGAAGGAGATTAACTGGCTTTCCAGTTCAGACAAGAATGTAGAAGCTTTGATAACATGGTCAGACTTTAATGATTATAAATATATCCAAGTCTGATTCCAGCAGGTTTAAGTGCAATATTTTGTACAGCTCTGTAGATGATTCATCAAAAATTAATGCATAAAATGCATTGTCTCCTCTGCCATGGGGTTGCTGTTAGCCTGTGTGTGAATGGTCTGCCACGGATGGTGGCATTGTTGTAGATGGGAGACTGAGGGATTCCATTTCCATGCTCCAAAGTGCAGCATTCCCTGAGCACACATGGAGTGCTTGTCATCCCATCAAGCTTCAGCTCAGACTGTGCTCACAGACAGGCTGTGTGTGCAAAGCTGATGGAAGGACTCTGGTAGGTAGAGTTTTAAATGATTTAAAGATAGGTCATAAGGTGGATTTGACAGGTTGGGTTTCAGGTACGTATTTGGCACATGACTAAATGAAGAAGCACAGCCATGGCACAGGCAGAAGGAAACCCTGGGTGTCACAGCAGTCAGTGCCCACTTCCCATGAACAAGGACTTGTTAGAGTGCGTTTAGGGGTACCTTGTTGGCACCTGCCTGTCCCGTCTTATTCTCCTGCTTTCCTATGAGGCCACTCTGTCACTGTATCCAACAGCCATGACTTGTCCCAGAGTTGTTTCTGACTTTTTCTGGGGATGGTCTGTGTGTTGAACTTCACTTCTCGCTAAGCCAAAGAAGTTTTTCAGAAGGCACAAGTCAATTTCAGATGCATCTTTTTTTCAGAGATACAACTTCCTTGCTTTCTGCTAAGGATTAAAGATGTCTCTGCTAAAGCTACTTCCCTTGATCCTAGACACTTGTGAAAAATTTATTAAAAATATTGTTTTCTGCATGACAGAAATATTTTAATATAAAGAGTCTACAATACTTTAAATTGACTGAATTTCATTATCTTCATGCACAATATCTTATCTGGAAATTTTCCTCAGTAAATATTATTAGCATGCAGTTGGTGCAGTAAGTCTGGAAGGAAAAAGTCTTATGTGGTTTTGGGAGAGTTATGAGTCACTGTTATTTTATATCCCTATGAGAAATTACTATAATGCATGTAAGTCTCTATCCCAAACCATAACTAGGTTAACAGCATTTTGCCTTTGCACATTCCTCCACAGACTCAGTTGATATGATATTCTCCATTTTTTTACTTAAATCATTGCATAATGCTGAAAGGTGCTGTTCAAAGTTCTTTATTTCACCTTACTTTTCTGCAGTGAATTAATACCTCCTGCAAATAATTTTTACATGGGTTAGGTAAATTAAAATATATTTGTGAGACACGGAGATGCAAAGATAGCATGTAAAGGCTTTGAGTATTTATTGTTGCAATTAATATGAAATAAATTTGCAAATAAAATTAAATATGAAGAAATAAAGGGGGAAAAATAGAACAAACAAAGCTTCAGGATAAAATATTTCATTTGAAATAGATGACACAAGCCTTGAGTTGTGAGGAAAAATTTATTAGACCATGGAAAAAGAAATTTGAGAGAAACTGTAGTCATGTAAAGTTGTTAGGGGTAACTGCTGCAGATATTGGAGATGCTGGCAAGAAAACATTTTTTACCAACGCAGTTCCAAACAGAGAAGCATGCTGCGAGCACCTTCTGAAAGAACAATGTAAAAGAGCTGGAGCAAATAAATAGCTGATTGTGAATGTCCACTTAACCTCCCTGCAAGAGCTGAAGCACCTGCAATGAGTTTGTATGGGAAGTGAGGAATTTCTAAAAAATTTTTTTCCCCAAATTACAACTAGTATCTATGTATTTATTTAGAAAGAGGGAAAGAAAGAAAGGAGCTGGAGACACGTGGAGACAAAAAGGACATGTAGACCAAAGGAGCAACATGAGCCACTTTTCACAGTCTGGCATTTAGATTTCATTAGTACATCATATATGAATTTTAATATAGCCACATAGAAAACCCTCCTGTTACAGAGTATTACATAAGAACAGAAGTGAAAAGCATATTGCAGATTAAATGCTGGAATTTTTTCCACTAACTTCAATGACTTCATGATTTTTGTTAAAGAGATTTTCCCCATTTAAAAAGGGATGGCATGGGTGAGGCCTGAGGTCTGTACTACGTATTCACTGGCAAGGGCTAATATGGATGCACCACTTCTCTACCCTGTCTTCAGACTCTGCTGGGTACTCTGACAAAGTACCTGTCTTAAATTACCTCGTATTTGTTTTATTCCTTTATCATTAAAAGCTATTTGAATCAAAGCTATTTGATGTTCACTACGTTAAAAAAAGCAGTTCATTTTTGTGTGTTAAAATTTGAAGTAATTTCCACTTATTACAGATAGTAATATTGATTGAATTATAGAGTAGTCTATGGCTATTGTGAAGAACAATATGGAAATGAACTTTGTTATTGTTGTATTTTAATACATAATTCAAATTACCAACAGCATTGTGATTTTAGTTTTAATATTGTTTTGGGAGTGATGCAAAAGGACAGAAAACATAAAAATGTGATGGTTTGGAAAATAATCATCTGAATCTGGTTGTAGTTAAGTGAAGCTGGGAACATCCTGACCTTCCATACAGCCAGATGTGGAAAATATACTTCAAAGTCTTCAAGACCAACCTAATGGCATACAAGATTAATGGGTGCTGTTCCTGAAGAACATAAAGGGCCTTATAACTTTGCAATCCATGAAAACAAGGCATACATGTGAAGTACAAACTAATATTTTTTAAATAATCTGGATGAGATTAAATTTCTTATCTATAGCTAAATAAATGCTTTAAGAGAGGCTACTATCTCTTCAATTTGTGTTTTCTTTTATTTAATTTAGCAATCCTTTAACTCAGTCTTTTACTCAGGTCAGTTTGTGTTTAAGTTTTATCAAACAAAACTAATTAAAAATAAGTGGTTTAAAAATATTAAGTTAAATATTTACAGAACTTCCACTATTTGAAGTTAATGCATGTGAACATTAATTACCATTTACTGGTGTAAATGTAATTACAGAAAACAAAATTACCAGACAACAAACCAATTTCATTTAAAATATAAATAGAGTTAAATTTAAAACTAAAAAATTCTTCAACTTTTAGCAACTAATGCAAATGAAGAGGTTTTTTTCAAGTCAAGCTATCACTTAAAAAGCAGTATATTTGAGGAAAAAAGCATATCTTTTTATATTACATCCTGATAGGAAAATTAAAGTTAGTAGAATTTATTATTATTATTATTATTATTTTTTAATTTTTCAACTATTATTTGATTTTAAATGCTGACATATAGTAGGATATTCACCATGTCCTAATATAACTGTATACTTTAAACAAAGGTGTATTTTCCTTCAGGTTTCATATTTAGGGACCCTTATCTCTGTTTCTTTTATGAAGTGGAGCAACCCCAGCACAGTATTCCTTGTTATAAGGAATAAAATTGCCAGTCTGCCCAGAGAGGCTGTTGACATCAAACTTTTAGCATTTCATACTCTTCTTTTTTTCCCTTTTAAAGAGAGATGGGGGAAAGCAAGCCAAAAAAAAAAAAAAAACCCAAAAAACCACTAAAACAGAAAACCCCACAAACCATAACTCATACCCAGTCAGTTCTACTTTATTCAATAAAATGGAGGAGCAGGTGACTTGAAGAATCAGTAACAAGATATGAAGATTTTTATCTCCCATGTGAATGATTTGAACACAGCTCAGGTTAATAGTGGCTGAATCTGTCCCCAGGAGACTGTTGCTCAAGTGAAAAGCCTGTTGAACATTTTGGTACAATGTCAGTGCACTGTATAAGTGCATCTTAGTAACCAGCATCACAGCTGTCACCTCTGCAGCCTCTGCAAGGAGGATAGAAAATAATCCTGGGGAATGAAATACTCTCTCAAATAAATCATTCCACTTGGGAGCCCTCAGACACTGAAATAAAAATGCAGGTGAAGCTTTCACTGTGACTTTTTCTGATTTTGTACTTGTATGTACACATGGGAATTTGTCTGGTTTGGTCTGAACCAGGAATGAGTGTGCCAGACACAGCAAGAATACCCAACCAGTAACCTGTGTACCATTATACTGGATCAACTTTGATAAGGGATGAGCTTTTAGCAATTCCAGTCTTCAATACACATATTTCCATTCAATTATTTATCCTATCCATACTGAGGAAAGCAAAAGTCACTCCTCAACCCCACCTTCTCTGTACTTAAATAAATGAATTTGAAATAGAATTACTGTCAGACAACTCAGCAGTTTTGTAACTCTAATGGAAGCTTTTCCCCTTGGCCCCTCCTTGCAAACACTTAAGTAAATTAACAGAGGGTAGACAAAGCCATACACAGATCAAAGGAGCAAATCATACTAAATGGCTTAGGACTATTTAATGTCCTCCTTTTATACAGAAAATGAACTTTTGCTTCTGTTTTCACAAGGTGCAGCCCCACTTTAAAGGCTGCCATATGAGAAAGAATTCTCTCTCCACCTGTCAGAGGATCTGTGCTTCTATTCCCCTCCAAAAGAACATTCATCCTGCATGCAAAACCAGAAAATATGCTCCAATTTAGCTTTTCAAATACTAAAATAATTTAAAATAACCTGCTTATGATGCCAAGTTTTCTCCATTGTACACCCACTTCCCCTGTATCTTCTGAAGGAATTTTCTTAGCCTTGTCTGCTCCAAAGCACCTTATTCAGAAAAACCAAAGATCTGCTGATAATTTCCACACTGTACCTTATTGCTTCTTTGCCTGTTTCTACTTCCCTTGCACAAGGCATGGATTTCTTAAATGGTAGAGATTACAACTTTCCCCATTGATACCTTTATGCCTCATTTTGCCTTGTTCAGGTGATAATGTACTCATTTTCTTGTCTGTAGTTCTAAATTTCAGAAGTTAATGTGTTTTTTACCTAAATATGGGCATAATTGTTCCACTGAGGAACAAGATAATTCATCAGCTGCTCTGAAAACTCCTTCTCAGCTGCAAGAGCGTAGCCAGGATTGCCCTCTCATGAGGGATGTGACTGTACAATGCTCAGGGGAAAAAGAAACCAACAACACAAAAAAACAACAAACAAACAAACAAAAAAAACCACAGAAGAGGGGCTTTTAGTTATAGGAAGAATAAATCTTTCAGAAAAGTACATATATATTGTCTCAGACAACCCCCACAAGCATTAGAGGCACCCACAGTTGGGAAATGCCATGTCACAGCCTAGCATCAGAATTTATAATGCTAGAGACTGGCAGTGGTTTTTTGTCCCTTTTCAGCATGGAACCCAATGATTCTCTGATTCCAGCTCCAGAAAACACATGGGCATGGCTGCTGCTGCTCCCAGCTGGGGAAGCACACAGCAGTGTGTGGGCAGAACCACCGTACGCCTCACAGCTGTCAGCTACAGAAGCAGATAAATGTCCTGCTCTGTAACAGGGGAGGTCGAGATTCCTCGGCCCAAAAGAAACAGTCTTCCTCTGCTTAATAACCCTTCAGCTGGAAATCATTAAGGAGCAGATAAGAATAATATGATGATGGCTTGGGGAGGAGCATTTTACATCTTTGCCTCTTCTCTGTGCTTGAAGGGGCTTTGCTGTGCTTGAAAACAATTGCATGCGTGGAGCTGCGCCAGATGTGACAGTGCTCCCTCTCCAGCATGGTCAAACAGGCATTTGACTTCCATTGCCCCAACAAAGAGAGCTGCTTGAGTTAAATACCTTGAGGCAGGGACCTGATTCGTTTCAAGACCTCCAAGGTCCTGCCAGTTACAGGAATGGTTTGTCTCATATTAGCAAAAGGCAAGGACCAAAGTAGGTTTAAATGCATCACATCCCTCCAGTGTTTGCTTTTCTTTAATCTGGCACTTGCTGCTTTATCAGAAATGTGTATAGCCAAAAAAGGGGACTCAGCAACTACTCACAATCACTTCGGCAGCGTCTTTAATTGGAATGGGAAAGAGGGCCAATGTTTGTGTGCATGTGTGTTTTTGATTTATTTTTAATAATCTTCATATTTGCTAAGTTGGTGGCATGATACAAGTTTCTTCATAGTGGTATATTTGCATAGAACTATGAAATGTCAAAAGCTAAGGTGCTGTGAAACAAACATCTGTAATTATAATTCATAATATTCCCTGCAAAATGCTTCAGGCCCAAAAGAATTCTCAAGGCAGACCACCACCACAGAGAGGTGCACTGTGGTCTTCAGCTTATGATGGCCCTACGCCCCACTGAATCATCGCCATCCTAAATGATGCAGGGTAACCCTTTCTTTCTCATTCTCTTATTTTGTGCTCCTCTCAAATCAAAACTTTTCATCATCTGATGTTTGGCTGCTGTCTTTGGTGGGGGGTGGGGATGGAAGGTTTAGTTAGTTTTGGTTCCCTACTGACTGTGTGACTTCAGCAGAAATGTTTCTTTAAGATTATTGTTTTTCATTTTTGAATGACTAATTTCTTGCTCTATAGATGACTCATGACAGCATTCACTTGTGAGATACAAGTGAGTGCTGGAGGCCTTCGAAACAGCAAAAGTCAGTGCCAGAGGAGGACACCCAAAATTCGGGTGCTGTTTGTTCCTTGGGACATTTACAGCATTGAACAGGAAGGGAAACAACCTCATCTGCAGCCTTCCAATCTCCATGTTTCTCTTTCTGTTCCTATTACACCAGAATGAAAACCAGCTGTTTATCAGCTCATAGTTTGCTTTGCTGATTGTGGTTTTGGCAGACAAATGAGATTTCCTCTTTTGTGCTTCTTGTGTTTCCCACAGTACAAAAGTCTATTAGAGGGGAAGAGTACTGAATATTAATTCCAGACACTGCATTGTAAAGTTGTACCTGGCACTCCTGTTCAGATGCATTAACATTCCAGTTAAAATACATTAACATTCCCAGACCTGGCTCTGACCTCACTTGTGCTGATTTTACACTTATATAACTGCTGACAGCTCAGGACTTGTCCTTAATTTACACTGAGCTGCTTTTACTGCGTGTTTGCAATGTTTACAAATGCTTGGTTATTTACTGTGCTTTTATTTATCATCCTATTTTGTAAAGAAGATTTGTATACTTTATCTCACAAGGCTGTGGCATGCATCACAATAGATAACATATTTTTTATTATTTTCTTTGCAGTTTGATTTCTTTTCATTCTTTCTTTTAATATTCTCTTAATCATCCTTCTTAATTAATATTCCCATAAGTTATGTAAAATATTTGTTCTGCATCCCTTTCTAGATCTTGCTAAAACATTTCTCATGTGAGCACTGGACAATTTAAATGGTTTTTTTCAGTCATGAAGAAAGTCAGCAGCAGAATAGAGACAACCTGTTTCCCAGCTCTGAGCCAGAAGACCACTTTTCCATACACTTTTCATTGTTCTTCGCTGCTTTGAATCCTCTAAACTTCTGAGATGAAAAAATATTCACCAGAAACTGATGAATAAACCTAATGAATGTTCTGTGACCAGTTAAATTCATGTGCTCTTTGTTTCCCTTCATTTATTTATACCCAGGGGGAATAAAATCACTTTTATTCTAACTTTCTAAAGCAAATTAAAGGTAATTGACAACCCTGTGCTGCTTGCTGATGATGATTATTGAATGGGAGTGAAATTAACTGAAAAGCACTATTTCTGGACTGCTCTAGTCTAACTTCCATTTTTCTACAGGTTAAGAGCTAGATTTATTAGCATTCTTCAGCCTTTATCTAAAAGGGAAGGAAAAAAAATATTTCTGAATATCCTCAAGTCTTTTATATAGATATATTTTGAAAGCTTTCTGGAGCTTCTGATAACAACATGTAGACCAGATAAGACTAGGAGGAAATAACAACAAAAAAATCAGAGACAAAATGTTAGATAACCCTTGGGAGTAATTTCCTCAGAATCAGACAAATAGTTCCAATATATATTTTATCTTCTTTAGCATGTTTTTAAAACAAAACATAAATTGTCTACATGCAAATGCTATTTCATGACAAGAATAACAGTAAATAGTCTAGACCTCATAGCCCTGTACTGTCTAGCCAGCTGCTAGCACTCTTTAAGAATACCTTTTTTCCTGATTTTGTACGTAGTGATTAAATCACAGCTACTATTTTGACCTGCTTTGTGCTTTGGTTTTAAATACATTCATCTGTTTCCCATTGGTTTACAGTGGCTGAATAACTGTATGCAATAAAGGCTTATTGGGTTCTTTGTTTTAGCAGAATGGCCTAAACCAACTCTCCAGTTTGAAATTTGCTTCAAAGAAATCCATGCTATGTTATACATTTCCATTTTTGTGTTCTGTAGGGTTTTTTTCTTTAAAAAAAAATTAAAAATCTAAATTTTCCATAGGATGAGTGTACTGATTTTTGATTCCTAGCTTTATCCACCTGTTGAGGCAAATTCAGACTCAGCAGAATTCCCAGCCTTCCACTAGGCAGACAGCTATGACTGATTACAGTTGATCAAATGTTTTTCATATTCCACTGGTAAATAATAAGGGACAGATTTGAAGTGATCAATCCAATTCCATCTCTGCTAACATCAATGGAATGAGGTGAATTGACAACAATTATTGACTGTAATGCTTTCTCACTAAAGTTTTTCATGTCCAACTACTAACCACTAGCAGGCACTGATAATTTCTCTTCTATCTCACAGGTGTATATATTAGACGAGATCTTTTCCAGTCTAAAAGTGTTAAAATGTTCCAAAATCTTCTTACCTATAACCTCCAATAATTATATTGTCATTTTAGTTATTACTATTATTATTGCTGTTAATATTACTGCTTCTAAAGCTAGTCTTCTTCTCTAATCTTTTGCAAAATCATGACCAGATAATGCAGAATTCATTATTTCCTTTGTCTTCCCTTATTTCTAGGACTTGTAGCAATTTTTTTTAAATTAATGAGTCCCAAGAACACCCATTTTCTTTTGGGTGTTTATCAAATACAATACACTATGATTCACAAATGCTAATTATTTATATTAACTGGAGAAATTATGTTTAATCAAGTTAATCTTATTGTCTATAAACAAGCCTTTGATATCTTTTTAAGAAATGCTTGTATCTTTTAGGGTATTTTATCTCTCAGGCTACAAGATAAGAAAACAGGCAAACTTGCTTATCTCTGGTAGTTGGCAATATTAATGCTGATAAATTTATTTGCAAGAAGCACCTAAGCTGGAGTTGGATGGCAAATGTAGCTCCTGTCTATAGGAAGGGATGTGGAAGGCATCCTGGGATTTAGAGGCCAGTCTGTAGTCTATGATGAGGTGCAAGAACACAGTGCTCTTATTCTCTGCAGCACACGGCAAAGTTAGTGAGTTATATGCATGTTGTGGGGGAGTTAATGTGTGAGAGATGATCTTCATGCAAGGCATTGCTTAGTAACTTGATTCCATTTACCCTGACCGTTTGCCATAGAAACAAAGATATAAATCCCAGCAAAACTGAAGAAAATAATTAGCTGTAGTGGAATTTGGGATTAATAAGATTGTTATTTGCTATTTGCCATGCTGTTGCCTCTTCTGTTTGATATATGAGAGATAAATTGGTTTTTTTTTAATACCACATTTTGATTTTTTAGGCAGACTTGCTTATGGCACATTGTACCTAAAAACGTGTTGTTGCACTGTGAGCAAATCCTTCCTTCCCTGAGGCTGTGGACCTTCAATTTCTCAAAGTCAAACTACATAGTCCTTACAGTCCTTAAAATAAATACCAAGTATTGTAAGTTGCTTTTTCTGCCACTGCTATAAATGATGGCCCCTCATTCTCAGATTCTTTGAAAATTTACTTCCCCTCAAAGAAGAAAAACTTTGTGTAATACTCCAGTGAAATGGATTAGCCTTGACCTGAAGTTTCTGGGAAGTTCTCTGGATGCTTGTGTGGGCAGTTTCAATAGTGCACACAACATAGGTTGAGAAGCACCACAGAATTCAGGAGACATTACTCAGAGCTGTGAACCTGTTTCTATAGAATTCCCAAAATAAACAAAGATGATTCAGGGATATTTTGCACCTAGGAGCCTTGTTGTTTTGTTTCAGTGAGTATATTATTTTACATTGATAATCAATTAGCAATGATGAAATCATGATCTTTTTTTTTATTGATGAATAAATGGCTTTCACATTCAAAACTAACGAAATGAGGAGAATCTAACTGGATACAGCTATTCTTTTTCTGGGGAGAGAATTGGTAAGAGATTAATGTGCTAGTATTCTACATTTAAGAGAGTAAAAATACAATCTGATTTCCTTCAGACATAAAAAACTTGCATGTGATCTGTATAGCAAGCATCACTTAGGATTTACATGAGAACAGTTGAGAATAACATAGTTCAGTCTTTGCTTCTTTCTAATTGGGTTGAAGCATATTCTGCATTAGCTGTATCTTTGCTTCTACAGCTATTATTATGTCACCTAAGCAATTTTTCAATAAAATACTGCTGAAAAGCTCCTTTCACAGGAAAAAAAAAAAAAAACATTAAAAGAATCTGGAAGATTAAGAAAATCCAGTGGTCTACTAAATAGTTTACTGAAAGACTGATCTTCAAAGTCCAGAAAACAATCATTACAAAGTCCAGAAAACAATAATTACAAAGCAAAGGTAACAGAATAGATTACAAACAAAATAAATCTATTTAAAACAGATTTGATGGAGGTTGCACATTTTCATTCTACTTTCATTAAAGTCACTGGCAGTGCTGTCACTTCAGTGTTCAAAGACTAAAGAACAGGATTCTTGGAAAAGAAAGTCCACTTTCTGTAAAGTGATACAAATTATCTAAAACACATGGTCACTACAAACAACCAAGTGGGATAATCCACATTTTTTTACCATTAAAGGAAAAAAAATTTGCAAACAAAAGCTCTATTGTCATTGATGCTGATATCTAAAATTAAACTTTGAAGATATTTGTGGGTGTTAGTGGAGGAACAAACACCTGATGTGGAGTGGAACAAAGTTGTGAAACTGTGTTTGCTATTCCATATATTTACAGATGACAAATTGAATAAAAAATACATAAATAACCTAACAATATGTTGTTTATAGGAATCCTGAGTATTTGATGATGAAAAAAGACAGGTTTTTTTAGATTTCTTAGTAAAATTAGTAGTTAAATGCCTCCAAATCTCAATGCCCATAAAACACCAAATTGTTTGTGGATACTGGAAAGGGGACTAGCCAAAGGGGACAAATATGTGGCATCAATAATTATTTTATCACAAGGATCTGTACTTTGGAGATTATATTTCTGAGGTCAATTAAGTTACTTGCATTTTGCGCTACATGCAGCCTTTCTTGATCCTGTGTCTGGGGAAATGAAGAACCTTGAAATTAGTTCCATATGCCAGTGGACCTTGTAGGAGTATAAAACAAAGAAATGGTCCTTTTCAGCCTGAGTTCTAATCCTCTAAGCCTACTTTAAGGTTTCAGATTTTTTTTTTCTCAGAAGGTAATAAATCAAAGAAAGCAGTGTGTAATATTGATCTTCTGCATGCTAGGAAAAAAAAAAAAAAAGCAAAGGCAAAAAAAAAAAACCCTCACCACCACCAAAAAGACAATAAAGAAGAATCACTTGTCTAGCTTTATGCTCTTATCTGCTCTGGCTTGAATATCAAGTGCTGGTTAACATTTGTTTCTTTGGAGGGTAAAATAAAAGCAAGAATTCCATCTCCTCAGGAAACATGATTTAATTTTATCAGCCTGAACCTATGTGTCCAGTCCAATTGATTCTCCTATTAAGAAGGAAAATAGCTTTCCTCAGATCTTCAATGTGTTCAGACCTAGTGGGAACCTGCACGACCATGAAACAAAGACTACTACAACATTGAAACTATTGAACAACTATCACAATCCCACTGCAGTGATCTTTAAATAAGGTTGCTTTTTATTACTTGTGCTCCCAATAGGCAAAAAATAGATTGAATCAGAATGAAGTAAACTGCTCTGTTTAGTTGGTGCAAAAACCAAGGGTGGCTGAAGTGGGCAAATTGCATCTATTGTTTTTTTTAATTAATGCACAGCAGCTCTTTTTTAGGTAACAGAGGGAAATGTCAAAGGTTATTGCCTAAGAGATTGATGATTTTTTTCCAGTGTAGTAAGAAGGATTTGTGAAAATAAAAGTTCTACTTTTCTATGATAACTCTAGAAAGAGGAAACTAACCTTGTGCCCCACTTCTGAGTAAAGCTCCAGCATTCTGCCTCAGTAGACTTCTCAAAAAATGGCCCAGGAAGTTGCTCACCCAGAAAATTGTTGGACTAATCAAAATTGAAGACTTTTCCAGAGCTTAACCTGTCCCAGAGTTTCAAAGTTTCATTAGGAATTAACCATGAAAAGCTGAGCCTACATGTCAGTGACAGAGGCACGCTGATGCCAGGAATGGTGTCTGGCTGCCCACAGCTTCCCCACCAAGTCCAGTCCCTTCTTCTTCCTCAAGGCAGTGAGGTGATGTGAGACCTGTTCAGTTAGAACCATCCTGGCAGGCCCTGTGTCATAAAATAATCATAACAAAGGAGAGCAAATGAAAAGAATACACGTCTGTCACAGTGGATGGACTTCTAAGGGGAGGATTTTTTCACAGCTTTGCAAATAGGCACAGCCATGCATGATGTCTGTGCTGTTTGGTATCTCTCACTGATGTCTATTCTCTTAGCAGCAAACAGTGGAAGGATGTGACACAAAGTTATTTCTATTTTCAGGTGCTGGACATGGAGGTTCTATATGAAACAGGCATGGGAGCAAGCACACTGGGATTAGGTAACAAGATATTCATCCTGTATAGTGACATTCCCCTTAATTAGAGACAGTCTAAAGACCTGCTTTCCTCCTCACGTATCCATGTGCACAGACTAATGGCACATGGAGTCTGAATCTTGGGGTTTCAGCTGCCTCACTCAATTTTTTTTTCACTTGATATATGCATTTTCTGATTTTTCAAATTAATAGCAAAAAGTTTTGTCAGGCTCTCTGTACAAATATGGTAGCTTTCAATCATAAAGCTGACCAAAACCATCCTGTTAAAGGAGAAATAGAATTTCACAGTTTATGACAAAAAGAATTTGGGGGTGAAACTTCTGGGCATTGAGAAGAGAACAAGCTGGGAAACCCCAGTGGCACTGCCTGCCATATGAGAAATTAAAATCCTGTTGTATTAAAACATTGAAAAATCAGACATTATTTGAATTCAGAAATATACTCTATTCGGAATTCATTATATACCTGTCACAGTTTTTTCAACTTTTTAAATCCATTTTACATCAGAAATAACATTTAGGAGGATCTAAATAAATATACATAAAAATATAATTCCCCCACAATTCTGTCAAAGTATATGCAGTTTGGGGACAATTTGGAAATCATCTATTTCATAACCAGCTAAGATGGAGCTACACAAAAATCAAAGAAACCCTCAAAATCTAACACAAATGCAGCAGACAAAAAATACTGATTTAACCTGAAACAAAACTTTGGTACAAACATTTTCAGTCCCAATAATTGCTGTTTACTGCATTTGAAAATCAAATCTCTCAAGTGCCACTAACTTTAAGTTCTGCCCTGAACTTTTATATAAACACAAAGAACTGGTAATATTTAATTTTTGGTATCACAACAAAATTTAAAAATAAGAGAGATTATTATACTATAAAGTCTCAAACCTGCATTATTTATTTTCTGTCACTCTTATTCTGAGTCAATCATTTATATTCTTAGAAGTAAAGATACATATCCTTTGGTATATGCATTCACATATAATTCCAAAAAGAGAGCTTGACTATCAAAATCAATATGTATCTGTTGATACTGTTGAATATATAATTCTCTATTTAGTTTTTGAAAGCCCTGTTTTCAAAATAAAGTATTAAATTAATTATTATTCATTTAATGAGGTTTGTTGTTGCAATTCAGACTGAGTCTGGCTACACCTCTTTATAAGTGTTCTATGTACAGAAACTTAATTTCTCTTTAAGGACATATACTACACTTCCTGTATAAATATACCTAATTTAATAAGCTTTTACTACCTGATAAACAGTAAGCTACAATATATTGCTTTTCAAAGCAAATGAAGAATAGCAGTTTCACATCATTTAATAGTAGTAAAATACTAATCTTTCAGACATAAAATACACCACAGAAGATACCTGTTATTATTTTACTAAAAAATCAAAACTCATTATTAATTCATTCTACATTAATTATGATAGCCATTAATCACAATGATCTTGTTTAACATTCAGATTGCCGAAAATAATATTATAGCTTAGCAAGTCAGTATTTTATTCCAGAAGGATTAAGTCAATTAAAGTGACTCAAAACCATTATTTTCATAGCAATATAATGTCAAATTTTCACCTTGATTAATAGTTTATAACTTGAAACATTTACTAGGTTTCCACATTGTTTGATTTGTGGAAAAATGCAGGTTTTGCAATTTATTTTTTTTTTACTTATGAATATTTCAGTCCAATGGGAAAAAAGCAGTGCCTCTTATAAACTGAGCACATAAAATTAAAAAGAGGCAAAACTTGTATATGTTTTGTCTGGGTAGACCAGATAGAATGCTCATTAGATGATAGGGTACATTTTACCCAAACTTCTTTCAAAGATATCTAGGACACATAGAAAAAATTCTAAAGAGAGATCCCAGCCTGTTGTATGACAGATAATACTGTATCCATGGCATTTTCACATGCAAGCAGAGGCCATATCTTGTTCATTTTAACTTAAATGCTCTGTAAATACTTCTCCAAAAATTAAATTGTAAATCTTGTAATTTACTATCATAACAAGAAATGGTTTGCTCTGAAAATATATTGGCAAAGAAATGTCCTTGAACAACAGGTGAAAGGTGTGGAGAATATTCCCATAAAAAGACTTGACTACTCAAATCACACCCCAAGCACTTGAAAGCATAAACATTTATGATATCTTCTTATTTCAATTCCAGTTTCAGTACAGCTCTTACCTTCCTTCATTGCACACAAATAGTGGTGGTGACAGATTCTGCACCTGGGATGGGGCATCCCTGGATGTATGGACAGACTGGGGAATGAGAGGCTGGCAAGCAGAGCTGCAGAAAGGGATTTGAGACTCATGGTGGATGGCAAGCTGAACATGAGCCAGCAGTGCCCAGCAACCAGGAGGCACCAGGCCACCTGGGGTGTCCTGGGGGCTTCAGGCACAGCATCACCAGCTGGGCAAGGGAGGGAATTGTCCCCTCTGCTCTGCACCAGGGCAGCCTCACCTCCAGTGCTGGGGGCAGTTCTGGGCACCACAGTATAATAAATAAAGCTATTAGAAGCATCCAAAGGAGGGCTACAAATATGATGAAGAATCTTGAAGGGAAGCCTTACAAGGAGTAGCTGAGGTCACTTCATCTGTTCAGCCTGGAAAGGAAGAGACTGAGGTACCTCATTGCAGTCTGCAACATTCTTGAGAGAGGAAGCAGAAAGTCAGGTACCAATCTTTTCTCTGTGGTCATCAGTTACAGGACTAGAGGAAACAGCATGAAACTGAGTCAGAGGAGGTTAATTTATATACCAGAAAAAGTTTCTTCACCCAGAGGGTGGTTGGGCACTGGAACAGGCTCCCCTGGGAAGTAGTCACAGCACCAGCCTGACAGAGTTCAAAAAGCATTTGAACATTGCTCTCAGATGTATGGTGTGACTCTTGGGCTGCCCTGTGTAGGACCAGGAGTTGAACTTTGCTGACCCTTGCTAGTCCCTTCAAACTCAGAATATTCTGTGATTCTACAAGTCTATTAATGGCTTTAATAGAGGTTCTGCACAAAATTCAAATCCTTTGAAGTTATTAATTCAGGACTAACACAAGCCTGATTGTTCCATTTTGTCATGTGGTAACTACACCATCACCAAATCATCCACGATGAATTTGTTCCTCCATGTATTCCTGCTCAAATCAATGTGATATTTCTTACCTGCCCAACTAAGCATGCAGATTTGCAGTACTGTTGCCTGCTAGAACAAAATCCTGCTTGGCACAAATGTTAAAAGTCAAGCTAGCACATCTTATCTGAATAAGAAGTGGGGTGGCATTTGAACCACAGAGAAATCCTTGTTTGTTGCAGTGGAACAGTGGTTTTCTAATAAAAAAATCAGAAAGACTTACTGTGAATTTCAGGCATCCTACAGCTTTGCTGAACACTCTGAAGTATTTCATAAAATCCCCCAAAGCCTCTGAGAAAAGGTATTAGGAAATAACTAAAAAGGTCAAAAGTGAAAAGAGAAATGAGAGAAGGGAGAAAAAAAAGACATTCATACAGAAGAGCAGATGTAAGGGTTGAAAACAGGCAAGGTGCACTGACGATTATAGAAAGAAAGAGGTCTTGCTTAGTCAGAGCTCTTTTTTTCTGTGAATGAGCAGAAAAGAGAGAACCACTGAGTCGCCCTTTTACACTCTTATTTAAGTTGCTGCTGAGCTATAAAAGTATGTTTTAACTTTTGAGACTTTTGACACAAGTGAAATTAGTCTGGTGTAAAAGAGAAGTTTCTTTATCTGAAAGAAAGTCACATGTATCACACTCCTTACATTGTAAACTTCTAAAGATTAAAAGTTGCAAACTGTCAGAAGCCTTATCCCTTGTAAATCAGATCTAGACGGGACAAAGGCACTACTAAATACATTGAACAATGCCAGATTGCACTGCTGAGAAGTTGCACTGGATGACCTACTTGGCCTTTGCTGCCTTTAAATTATGTAATTCTCCTTAATGCTTTATTAAGGTTTTGAGACAAAGACAATGGATCCTAAAAACATTTGCCAATCCTTTTAAGAGAGAAAACCAAATAAACCCTCAAAGATCCTCCCAGAAAATTTCTGTGGCTGGTGGAGGAGAGAATGCTCCTTCAGGGAGGGCTTTCTTTTCCCCTTTTTTATTGAACAGTTCCTCTGAAATGCATCTAGGGCAATGTTTTATAAATGCCTTTGGCAGTATTTTTAAATCCCTGTCAGAATGAGATGCACATCTGCTGCTGGAGAGACAGGAGTGGAACTGAGCTGAATGGTACCAGCAGATGTCTGCAACAGCGTGGCTTGGTGTGGCAGCAGCTACCCCCACAGGGTGCAGAAAATGCAGAAGAAGGGCACAGGAACCTCAATGCCAAAAGCTGTGCCTGTGGTCGGGAAGTGTCAGGGAGCATGAGCCTGGGCCAGGAAGGATCTGGAAAATAGTTGGGCAGGAGATAAGGAAGGCTTTGAGATCAGAAGAGTTCAGTGATGGATGGAAAAAGATGGGCTAGAAGGGCTTAGAGCAGCTCTGAGTCTGAAAAGATAAGGGACAGGAGTCCTGTGGCAACTGATGGAAAGCTGGCAGGACACTACTCTTTTCAATCACTCAGAAAGACCATGCCAGAAAGACACTTCATACTCGTTCTTATGACAGTACACCAAATTCTCTGGGCATTTTTGAGGTAGCTCGGACATAACCAAACTGCATAATGTTTTCTCATCAAGAAATACCACAGATCCTCACAGCATGTCTAGCAAGACACTCTTATGTGGGGGTCGGGGGTGAGAAAGCCATCTCAGGAATGCCCTGGGAAAGCACCATTGTCTAAGTCAGGAGAAATTAATTCCTTTCCCATGGTTCGAATGCTGTACTCCCTTTCACGTCCAGCTCATCCTGGACCCTTTGTATCTTTCATTAGTTACCCCTGTGAAAACTTTTCCTTTCCCATCTCCCTCCCATGTAGCTGTGCACAAAAAACTGTAACTTTCTTAAAGACGGGGCACTCGCCCCGGTGTCCTTCTGCTGGTTGTTACCCGTCCCTGTTACCCTCCGACTCACCATCCGTGTTTTCCTTTCCCTTTTGGACCCTGCAATAAATCAGTTGAAATTATCCAGGACTCGAGCTGCCCTCCTTCTATCTGGTGAAGAGAAACATCTGGTTGGGGTCCAGCGAGTGAAAATCCTGACCCCGGCACTCTTAGTATTCACCCACTCTGTATTGTCTATGACATGAAATACCATCTTACTCCAAAATGTGCTGTCATGACACCCTATAATGCACTCACTGCACTAGTTAGTATGTGTCACAAAATATAAATGAGATTGAAAGATGGTAGGAAAGTAAAGGTCCTAGAGAGCAGTAGATGAATCCAAAGATTCTAGGACCTATCACAGAAAGAGGTTGCCCCAAAAGGGCAATTTATCTTTGCTTTACTGGATATGCTAATTATGTCTGGGCCCAGATGGAGATTTGCTTTTCCAAGCTGAGAAGTGGCTGGTTTTCAGCCCTGGGGACAGGTGAATGGTTGAGGAAGCCTAGATAGTGGAGGAGAATCTCGTGCTTGCACTGTTTACAGGGAGACCATATTTGCATTGCCTTTTCCACAGCAGGATGGTGGTCCAGTGCATTTTTCACTGTTAATAATCAACTGACCTGAGCTACATCACGTGCAGATCCATCCTTTAAACTCAAAGAGGGTAGATTTACATTAGACATTAGGAATAAATCCTTTCTGGGAGATTGGTGAGACACTGGAACAGGTTGTCTAGAGCAGCTGGATGCCCAGCCCAAGAAGTGTTGAAGACCAGGTTCAATGAGGTCTGAGTCTGGTCTAGTGGAAGGTGCCCCTGCCCAAGGCAGAGGGTTGAAACTTGATCATCTTTAGGATCCCTTCCAGCCCAAACCATTCTGCAATTATGATGCAAGACCATCATCTGAGACCACAGATTCTTTTATGCCATGCAGAATTCCTCTGAAAATCCTGAGACTTGTACTGCTTTCATTTTGAGAAATGCCACAAAAATGGTAGATGCTTTCTCTTGAAAAAGAGGGAATATATTTCAAATGAACCTTAATATATATTTGTATATGATTGATATCTTCAAAAAATAAACATTTACAAAATTAACTTCTGTTTTTATTAACTTGGGTACTGTTTTCTGCAGAGAAAGAAGTGTTGAAAGTTGCTCCAAGAGTAAGGACAGTTATTTGGTGGAAAGAGAACTGACATTTTATATATAAACACATATAAATAAATATTTTCTATGGAATCACTGAATCACAATTCATTTCATTACCCTTACAACTTCTGGCATATTAGCTGGAGGAAGGTCTAAATGTATATATTCTCTGCATGTTTCTGAAATTGAATAAGCATCTAGATCCCAAAAAATCCCTTCACAACTCCTGTGTTATAGTCTGTGGGTTCATTAAAACAGCTACAACACTCTTTCATAATGTACATTTTCTCTTGTGAGGAATAGAATAATTTTCTCTGTTAAACAGACTGCTATGTAAAGTAGAACTGAAATTCAAGGAGACTTATTTTCTTTGTTCCTTTGTAACCCCAACACTAATTCCTCTTCATCACTATGCTAAACCTGAAAAGATTTCTATTAATAAAAATTAGAATTGGAGAAAATATATTACACCATCTCTATGCCTGTTAAATTAATTATAGGCAAGTGATGAACAAAATTGGGATTCATTATGCATTCTATGACAAAAAGAATAATTTATAAATTCAATGTAATGTTATTTCTTCTGTAATAGCAAAATGAATCATCAGCTTTTAATTTTCCGCTATAACTATCTAAACCCTTTTTAATAAGGGGTTTATCTATCTCTTGAGGTGTCTAGCAAAGTCTGATGGAAGTTCTCAAATTTTGCTTATGACACTACTGCATCAGCTAAAAAATTGCAACAGGTTAATTGCTTTCAAATTCAAATATCTCTTAATTATTACAGTTATTGTTATATATTACTCTTTGAATTTTTATCTTAGATTTACCATATATCCAGCTATGTTTCATCTACTGGACTTCACAGGGTATGCCTCACAGGCAAGTAACTTACTACTTTTTCAGTGAAAATAAATTAATTGATCAATAGTCATCAATTCCAACACTCAGGTATGTTTAAAAATTGGATGATGTGGTAAAGTTTGTTAAAAAGCAAACCAGTAATAAATAGATTTGGAATTTCAACTTATTTTGGTTGCTTGCTTCTTAATACTGCAGATTGAATGTTTTACCTCCTGTAAAGGTCATTGGAATTTTAAGGACTAGTTAATATGGCACAGTTCCAGCTCAACCCCCAATATAGAAGAATTTGCTGCATCTTCCTGCCAAAGTTTGGCATGCCAATCATAAATTGACTGTGTATCTAGCAGGGCCACCATTTAAAATGGGATATCAAACAGGATTTGATATAACTATATTTTGTGTGCCACACAGAAAGGACAAAACTCAATTAGCCAAAGACAATATGGCCTGTCCTCTAAGAAAAAACACCCAATATTGCAGAGATTTTGCCCACTGCTATGACCTGTATCCTCTGTGATAGTCTGCACTGAGATATATTACTACAACCTGAAGGATAAAGGAAAAAAGTCATACTGGATGAATAGTGAGTCTGGAATATGTACCCCGAAGTTCTTAAGATTTATTTGATTTCATCCTTGAATCTTTAAACTAAATCTCTTAGAAAATGATGCTTCCATATACTCTGATGAGAAAGCATGACACTAAAGCCCACCTGTAGCTATAGAGAAGCCTTTATCTCTCCACCTGACACACATAGAATAGGAATACAGATGCATAAAAATGCTTTTGAATTCTCAAAATCTTCAATTTGTTGAATATTTTCAGCTTGTGATGGAAACTAGTCTTTTTATTCTGGAAAGCTTAATAATTAAGCCACCCTTAAGAATCAGAGAAGATATCAATAGAATGTATTGACATTTTTTCATTTCTAATGTATTGTGTACTCGTGTTATAAATTTAATTACTGAATTACAACTGTGATCATAGATTTGCAGCAGACCAACATGGGAAGGTACTCCTGCTGTGGTAGAACTATTAGTATCTTTGACAATGAGGAATGAATAAACTCTCTAGGGCAGGCTGTGCTCTCTTGTTCTGTGTTTGCATTCTGCACTGCATTCTCGAAGCTCAGCTGAGGACCAAAGTTTCTTCAGTGCACCTCTGGCACAAGCAATGCAGATAATCCCATTATCTTCCAACTCACAGTGTTTTTTGTGTTTCTGTCATCATGGAGAAGTATTTAACATAAGGTGGAATTTATCTTGCCTAATTTTAGCTCTCTAAATGTCAGAAATCAAGTCAAGTATAAGCTGATTGCTCAAGGCAACCTGTAGTCAGAAGAGAAAGACAGGTTTCTCCACACAGCAATTCTTCCCACCCTGCTGTAGGAATCTGTGTGATCTGCCATACTCTGACAATTTCTGCCTCTGTTTCCTTCTTTTGAAATAGGACACCAAAGGTCTAAGATTAAAGTGACTGCTCAAAAAATTTATGTACTCCCCTAAAACTCTAGTCTTAAACCTTCTAAAATGGTAAAGGAACTGTATTCCTCTACTTTTATCTTCCATATCTATTAGTTTTACAAATATATTAAGTTTCTTAAAATAGAATTCTTTTTCTTTTTATAAGATTTTTGTGTTTGATAATGTAACTCCATCACTATTCTCCATGGCTGGAACAGATGAATAAGAGTTTTTTCTTTAAATAAGAATCAGAAGTGCATTAGGATATTTATTACTGCAAGGCCACATTATCTTAAGTAGCATACTTCTTGCATTATGAATATTATGGCTGGGAATGCTATCAAAATTAATTTTATTCTGGTGTCAATGAAAATTTATTGTTGGGAACTTTTTCAGTCACAATGAAAGAAGAGCCGTAAAATGTTAAACAATGACATTGATCTTCAACAGCTACCCAAACACTTTCCAAAAAACTTAGGGATGCCATTGCTGGCTTTCCTCAAAATTATGGTAGTTACAGAAGACATAATGATCTGCTTTATTCAAAAGTGAATCCCTTTGTTTTGAAGGCACTAATGCACCACAGTAACTGTATCATGGTAAGATCTGTAATAATAGTATAACAATAAAGGCTTGAAGGAGTAAACAAATGCTTTCACATTGGGGTGGGAAACATTGCCATTTTTGTCCTGATTTATGAACTCTAGTGAAAGGCCTGGTCCCATGGAGCTGAGTAAAGAGTCCCCAAGGGTTGTTTTCCCTCTCTTTGTGTTATTGATGTAATCAAATCTGACCTTGATATTCGACGCTTCAAGAAAATTACAGAAAGGTCTTGCACAGACACTAATTTCACTTTGACACCTCACTGGCACTTTGTAGATCTTAAAAATTACATTAGGTGCTTGTGTTTTAATTATAAGAAAAACTTGAATTCCTTGAACCAAACTACTTGGAAAAGGTGTGCAGTGAATGAATACACATACAGTAAAAAAGAAAATATTACATATAAAAAGAGGACACATGATTTATTTTGTTTAAGGTCAAGAAAACAAGCACATATTGAATATATATTAAATCATTGCATATATTCACAGAATAATACTTGGAACCTGAACAGCTGAACTGCATTTGAAGGCTTTAAATTCCATTATTTTTTTTAGCTTTCCTATTTTCAGTGTTAATTTGGGACATTAGTTGCTTCTGTCCTCAACTTTTTTATTTACAGCAGCACATTTTTAAAGTGAGCATTATTTACTCTTATAATAGTCACTCATATGTTTTAAAATTTTTATGAATAAAACCAGATGTGTAAAAGTCTTGCCAAATTTGCAGACCCATGGGTAATGCACAACTCTAAAAAGAAGCTTATTATATTTAATTATTGTGGAAGCTGAATCTGGTTTTTGTTTAAGCAATTTTTAAGCATAAGTAAGAGTTATTTATAATACCAGGAGGTAAATTTTCTCCTTTGCTTCTATCTTTCTTGCCAGAATATATCCAGATTTTTGAAAGAGTACGACTAAGAACAGGTTCTGTCTCTTAGAGAATATGTGTACAATTTATGTTATTTCCACTTGAAGTGATGGGAGTGCTCAGCAATGCTAGTTTGGATCATCTCCAATAAAATGAAAAGTTTCCATCAATCCTCATATTTGTTTCTTGCCCAATGTAAACGATGCATTACAAGACTTCAGTCAAGAGCATTTGGGAAGTGCTTTGAGACCTCCAGTGAAAGCCATTCTGATCATGCAAACTACTCTTAAGATAGACTGAAAAGCCAGTCTCCACTTGTTATGTACTGATTCTCTCAACTTTATCTAAGGAATTAAGTATTTAAGACAAATTGTCTGCTTCTCTGCTTGGTTTCCCACCTGACTGCTTGCCAGACAGCCTGAATGGTGTGTCAGAATGCCACATTCTTTCAGCCACTGAAGTTCCACCTGCCTGTGGAGTCATGTTGCTGGCCTCTCAAGGATTTAGGAAGATAGTATGTCTAGCTAAAGAAAAAACAGAAAATGAGATTATTTGCTGTTTGTTGTTGCTTTTCTTCTTAAATGGATTTTTTTAAATTGTGATTCCTCTTTCACACAGACAATAAATCCAAACTTTTAACTTTTTATTTACATTCAAGGATATTATTACTTAAAGTGAAGTTTATCATATTTCTAGCGGGCTATAGCTAATACTGTATTTTTTATCTTTCTCAGATCCTGATTTTGTGGGAAGCCAATAGAACAGTCAATCTTTTAACACAGAATCTTGGGCAAGATATTTGAGTATCTCATTCTGTATTTATTCTGACAAAATATATACTTAATAAAATACAGGACTTTGAAATCCATTTCAGATATCCACCTCAGTGGTGACCTTCAAAATATAAATTTTTGTCAGGTTTACGTGACAAGATTAGTCTCACTTATATTCTACCAGAAATTATTTTTGTATAAGAAAACTTTGAAGGCTGACACAAATGGGGTAAATTCTTACAATCTTCCAAACTATTCTTCCAGTGGAAATCACATTTTTCAAGACAGATCCATGGCTAACTTTGTTTACGTTCCCATACATATAAAATGGATCTATGGCTTGCCTTTCCTACATCCTCCAAATCTGAAAGGACCTCAGAACTTTAAAAACCAGCAATATCTCAGCATTAGAGCTAACAGTTTCCCACTTTAAGTTCAGTTGTTCCTACATTTTACCTTGAATGCTGTTTAAGTCACTGCAAGAGTAATCAACTAGAAAGCGGATTTAAAAATATGATCTTGCAGAAGAAAATGAAAAAGTGAAGAGGATAGCACTTCTAAAGAAATGGACAATCCTTCATAGACTATTTATGTAATAACAGTAGCAAATGAAACTGTGTAAGAAAGACTGTGTAAACAAATGTATGAGAAAGGAACAAAAAGATAAATATTTCACAGAGAAATGTCATTCACAGCAATACGAATGGTAGTTAACTTACTTACATTTAAAAGCAGATGTGTTCAGAAAAGGAGAATGAAGTTGAATATGGCACCACTTTTCAAATGCTAGCCATAGTTATTGACTCCCTTTAATGAATCTTTTTTTTTTCCTGTGGATGCCTATATTAAAAGCCTATTTTAGCTGCTCATTACCAAAAAAATTTAAAATACTGACGACATTAACTCTAAATTGAGGTTAGATGTACCTATATTTGAATGCTAAAAGAAGTAAATAGTTAAAATTGATTGTTTTAGGAAATACACAAGTAGCAAAGGCACACAATGTTATTCTATTAGAGTGTCATACTTTCTACAAGGATACATTTCATGAAGAACACAAAAAAATTATGACAGCACATTAAGACATCATGGTAGAGTAAGAGGTGTAGCTGTACAATGATGTCAGAAAAAAGAAAATGTGCTGATTCACTGGTTATCTTTTCTAAAGGGATTAAGAAGTTAACTTATCAAAAATAGTGTACAGCTGGCTTTCATTCTTGCTTTCTTAAAAACTGAACTAAATGTCATCTGGTGATTTTCATGAGGTTTGAAGTTTAGTTAAAATTCACAAATACAACATACCTAATCCAAACTGGAAACCCAGATCATGTTAGAAAACATTCTATAATTTTAAAATGTTTTTGACCACCTCCTCGTCAAAGCCGCTTCAGACTCCATCTGAAAACTGATACAAACTTCTGTGCATGTACATCTTCACAAACTGTCCTAAATTCAAAGGGAATGGTTTAAGTAATCTCTTTTCTGAGAAGTATTTTATGGGACAGACCACCAGAGGGAAGTACTGAACACTCTTAAGAGACAGCATTTGAGCAAGTTTTTATTCTTGAATGAAATGCCATATGGCTGGGGGGTGGGATTTGCATCTCTGAGGAAGCTGTGACAAGTAGCAACATTTATTTTTGCCTTAATCTTTCTGTGGCTTCAATTTTTAAAGCAGACTTTTCTCCTGAAGAAGAAGTTTAGATTTTCAGTCCCAAGAAGGAGATTAAATGTTACTTCTGAACACATTTGCTGCTGTTCATATTTGCCTGGACTCTGTGGAACATATTTCTAGATCAACAATAAAATAACCTCTTGGTCTTGATAGGCTAACATTTTGAGAAAATCAACAATAGTTTACACAAGCCTTCCATGAAAATAATTTTTCATTTACTGCCAAAAGAATAAAGATGTTGAACATATAGGTGAGTCAGGAAGATTCAGCAATCACAGGAATTCAAGCATAATGCAGTACAGAGGGGTCCATGTGTGTGTCCAACTGTCAGAGGAGGGGAAGAGCATCTTTGGTCATAGGTTTGCCAAGCTGGTGAAGAGACCTTCAAACTAAAGTTGCTGAGGAAAGGGAACCTTAATCCATGTCACCCCTACCAGTCTGATGTCAGTGCCAGCAAGAGATGCCCAGAACCTGGAGAGGGATTGCAGGTCATCAGGAGAGCACCTAAAGAGAAGCACAAAGAAATTCCTGCCACTCCAGCCAGCAAGTTGACTTCATAAGTGTTCAACTTAAATACTATCAACCATCAAACACATATGAAATGTGCAATAAACAAGATGAGTTAGAGATATACACAAATTATCAAGGGTACAATCTTATTATCACAGATTTGTGGTGGGGTGGTTACTATGACTGGAGAGAAAAAAGCCCTGTAGGGAAGAGGGGCACAAGAAGGATGGTTAATATTCAATGATCACCTCCTCCAAGCTCAGGTCAGATTGGATGGGGATTTGAGCAACCTGGTCTAGTGAAATGTGTCCCTACCCATGGCAGGGGGTGATTATAACATCATCATCAAGATCTCATCCTGAACACAAACTGTTCTATGCCTCTAGGATTCTGTACATCCAAAGGCTGGCAACAACATCTTTGTACCTCCTGCAATTTAAAAATGTGCTTTGCCTGGCAGTGCAATTTAATCAGAAAATCTTTCAAGGGTGCAGCAACTTTATTGATCCTAAAAACTTAACAGAAACCTCACTATTTAGTCCGGTATGACAGCAGATGGCACTCTAAAACTGTTGGCATGTACATGTATGACTGCATATATGTATACATACACAACCAAAAAACATGTTTCTTTCCAAATAATGAGGCTTTGGAAAAATCTAGGATCTAAGATTGTGATGTTATTTTTTCTCAAAAAATATTTAAAACACAAAATCTTTCCATGCAATACTTTAGAAATATTGTCACATTGGAAGATCTCCAGCAGAAGGGAAATAATATCTATTTCTAATATTTTACTTTGTTTTTACTGTCTTTCCATGTAATAAAGGTCATCTTCCTTGAAAATAAGGGTATATTTACTTATAGACTCCAAAAAAATTCTATATAGATGTGGGGTTTTTTTTTTCAAATGCCACAATGGAATATATGCTCGCTATTTGCCATGGATTCCAATAAGTATTTAACTTGCTAAGACTGTATTAAGAAGAGGAAAGAGAGGAAATATGGAATCCATTGCAGTCTTCTTTGCATATGCAAGAAATATGATAATAGCATTATATGAATTCTGTCACCTCCTTTTGAAGTTTTGTCAAGTTTTATTTTCTCTTATATAGAAGGAGAAAGAAAAATAATTAGTAGATTTAATAAATTATTGAAGCTGGAGAAATATGAGCGAAGAAAAATAATTATTCAAGCAAGAAGCAACAGTAGCGAGAAGAGAACAATGCCACTTGAGAATAGATTGTAACTGGATGCCAAATTACACTACTATTTTTGACCATAGTGGGTGGTTTTGCTTGAAAAAGGACTATAATGTTAAAGCATGCAATACATATGCTTGAACAACCAAAACTCCTGAGACTCTGGAGTACAGTCTGTAACTGGAGTATCAGACCTAACTTCCTTTGCAATATAAACAGTCCTGGAAGAGAACAGGCCAGCTCTTATAGTAGCTGCGCTAATGCCAAAAAATAAAATAACCTCTGTGACAAGGAGAAAAGTTTTTTGGTTATTCTTGTTTTCAGGAATCTCTGACTAACCAAAGAGGCTCTAGCAGTCTGTCTTGAAGTACCGAAGACCAAATTCACCAAGATAATATTCCTAAATTTCTCTGCAGTCCCTAACAATGACTTTATAGTCATCAGTTTAGTTGTCTCTAATCCCAGAGGTGCCCACCTGACAGATTTGTAGCTCTTCCTCAGTACTGACTTACATGAAAATCTTGATGCATAAGGCATGGCTGAGCCTGGTACTTCTCCCTCTGTATTTCTAGAAGGGAATGGCTTGGCAAGATTTCTCCTAACACCTTTAAGCACACCCCAATAAGGACAACTAAATGACAAGTTTAAGTTTTGCTGCTGTCTCATCTTTTATCACTGCGATTGCTGGAATACCCATTACAAAATGAGAAATTTTGTTTTTGAAGGACAAAAGCACAATAATAAAATATTTCAATGCTCCATGTAACCACCTCTATGAGTGTCTGGGTTTATCTGGGAAGATATTTAGGGAGAAATAGAAAAATTCTGGAGGATGTTAAGATGAAACCAAGCCATAGAGTAACAACAAAATGAGAATCAATTGGATTGGAACATTAGGGAAAAAAAATTAAGCAGAAAAATTTGTCTTTGGTTCACAGCTTAATGGCTAAGACACTGGCAATAAGACAGCTGAATCCTAATCCTTTTCTAAACAGTCTTTACACAGTGATTGTTCCTTAAATCTTTATAAAGCCTCTGATAAGGACAAGAAATCGATATATTTGCCTCTATGGTAAAATACAGAAAAAGCAGTCTAGCTTTGTGTTGCATTTTGTTGTACAACAATAAATATTACTTTCTTTTTTTTTTCCACAGTAAGAGTGATTCAACAGGAAGAGATTAAAATGTTTCCTCTTTCTTTCCTCTTTCTCCCATAGTGTCTATAATGGTTGAGAAGCACTAGAAAATACAGGTGTGTATCCTGTTGGGTAGACAGGAGCATGAAATAAGCTTTTTCCTGCTTCTAGATGAGAACTCAGAATGTATTCCCAGGAGAAGCTGTTTATCTAGCTGTCAACCAAGAAAAGTCAACTTGATATTTTTTTTCAGGAATCTGTTTTGTACTTGATATTCTGTATGGTGGCTTGTGAAATAGCCTCTGAGCTGCCCAGGGGTGCAGGAGGCAGAACATGTCTGGGCAGTCAGGGACATGCCCCTGCTCTCCAGTAGCATCTGAGCTGGGCAGGACTTTGTCTCAGTTTTGGGCATAAGCACCAAACTTCATGTTTCACTGGAGTGCACTCTTCTCTTCTTCTTTTTTCACTAACATGTGAGGCCTTGGGTGCAGAATTCTGGGGACTGAGGGTCTCATCCAAATCTTTGGCAACTAAAATTCATTGACAGAAGTGAGTTTTTGATACTGCTCAAGCCACTACAACTCTTCTAGAATGCATTCCACAGAACATGAAGCATTCGGAAATTGGCTGAGGAAGCCAGAACGGTGAAAATCATGCTTGTGTTCCTCTCCTGCAATTATTCCCAAGCCCTATTTTCAATCTGCATGCTGCTTATTTTCAGCGATTCCCCCTAGTGTGCAATTCATCTGGCTTGGCAGCTGCTCTGTGTGCAGTACATTTCAAGAAGGAAGGGGACAGAAGCACAGGCATGTTTCCAAGAAAACAGATAAACTGCTTTGGTGTCACTGATGTGGAAAGTGGGTTAGTCACACTCTCAAACACTGGTATTCTTGGTTGGTTTTCCTTGTCCGGAGCAGCATATGGCTGTGCTAGCCCACCACTTGGAGTATAATTCAGTGGGTCTTCCCTGAGAGTAGAGCAATGAACTCAGATTTTGAAGTTTACTATTTAAATTATGCAAAGTATCCCACTGTTTTAAGGCAGCATGTAAAGCTGATTTAGGGATTATGTCGCTTCTCTTTTTTTAGATACACTAAGTATTTATCTATACATTTAAACCTTTATCCAGACAGAGAATAGGTAGGCAGATTAGATGATAGAAAACTAACAATTTTCACTCTTTCAAGCACAAAAAAGCGTTATTCAATTGACAGTTTTCAGTTAACCTTTCCATACCACAAACTTGCTAAATTCCCCTCAAACCTAATTTTTTTAGGATTCAGATTTGATTACAAAAACTAACACAATATAATCAAAAGGTGGCAGATTTATAAGATGATTATATGAAATTTGTGTAGTTGTGGGTTGTGAAGAAAAAGAAGAACATGAATTATAATATTTGGTGGATCTGGAAGTAAAAGGAAGCATTTTATTTTTGCTTGTTAATATTCAGGCATGTTCTTAGCATTTACCTGACAAAAGCGGGCAATTTCTTTGTCCAAAGAAACAGAAGAAAAATTAAAAATTCCAGAGTAATAAAATTTGGTACGGTTTACAGTAATATATCACATGCTTACTAAACTTAGGTGTGTATAATGATTCTATTTAATTTCTTATTCTTTCTTCCTCCCTCTACTGATTGAGTTGATTGGTACAAGCTTAAAACGAGAAACTAATGGCTCGAGGAATCACAGTACTAGGTCTTGAAGACATTTCTTTGTGTTATTTTTATATTGTTGCAACTGCATCAATTTCAGTGAATTACTTCTGATTTACACTGGTGCTTGTTGCACCAGTGATATTTCCGTCCAGGAAATCTTCCCATGCAGAAGGTGCATATTCCATTTTCAAATAAATAATGAATACTCCTGGTTGAAGACCTGTTGTTGTCATGATGAAAAAAACAGCCCTACTTGAGCATCCAAGTTTGTCTAGTAAATTTGAAGATCAGCAGACACAAGAAAAGGAAACACCTAAGCAACTCTAAAGCAGAAGGAGAAAATTTGTTTGCGAATCTACATTTTTTCCTTTCTCTAAGAGGTCATTCACCCAGAATGAGCACAGATTCAGCTGTACTGGAAGCTATGACAGGTAGGTCACTGACTGTGGGATATGAGTTATTACATTGTTAAAAATTTATGGGTGCAATAGCCACTTTGAGCTATGCACAATTATTCAACTGCTTTAAATCAGTGGATATGCTGAAAAACTGTAAAAGGCTCACTAGAGGAATTCATGCAGTCCTACACAAATGCTTTCAGCTCTCCTCTCAAAGCCTGAAGACCCTGTGCTATCTGACCGCAGAATGAATGTCACAGTATGCCACACGATAAATCCAGGAAGCACCACAGGATTTTCTTCTTATGTGAATGATCCATGAAACAAACTCAGGCCTTTGGTGAGAACGTCCCTTCATCTGCCACTGCAACCGAAGCCCAACACCCTCCCAGCTTGGCCCTACCCCCAGGTTGTGCTGCACAGTGCAGCCACCCGGGCACATCTCAGTAGCAGCAGCACACTTCCTTTCCTATGCAGGCAGAAAAGAGTGTACCCTACACCAATTTTTTAGAAAGATGGCTCTTAAAAACAGTCTCTAAGGTTTTTTATTATTTCTGTCACAAGAAGAGAATACTGCCACTCAGACACATTCTACCATATCAAGAGTCTTCAGTTACCTTGACAGGACTGTTCACCTGATAGAGGCATCTATGTGTAATGACCAACCTACCTAGAAATTCGGCAGAAACTTTCCAGCCTTTAAGTGTATTCATCCAGCAATGCTCAGGGATCTAAGAGTATCCCTGGCCTCTTCAAAAGAGCACTGTTTGTATCAAGGAAGAAGCCACTTGTGTATCTGTTTTGGGGTAGCCTGATGACAAGTTGAAGGAGGAAAGGTGGGGGATTTCCTTAACTGGGTTGTAGAACCCATTTGAACCTCCAGTTACCTAAGGAGAGGCAACTGAAATAATCCTTTCCTGAAATTGCGGGATCCACCTGACCCTGAATTTAATATTAACTCTTTTCCTTCTTATTTTGACCCTGATTTTTTTTTTTTCCAGAATGGTCTCAAGCAATGCACATGTAACTTGGCTGGATGTGCAGCTGCTCATATATGATGCTGACATGTGCAATGGACTCAAGGGACCACAGCACTTCAGAAAAGAATGGCAGCTAAGCAGCCAGTTCCTCTATAATGGACTCAAAAAGCAAAACCCTAAACCTGCATGACATCCTGACAAGTCTATGACAGAGGATCAAGAAATAGAAACCACAATAATCCTACAGAGGGCCACATGAGCCACAGACAGGATGAATGGGCCCAGCTGAAATGGAGGCTTGTGTATGTGACACAACTTGAGAAAAGAACACTAAAGCATTCTTATCACTAAGCTTTTAGGGATCAACATTGCCCCAAAAATCTTGTTGACTGTGATGCATGCAACCATAAAAAAATATCTATGTGAAGGGAAGGGCCAGAAATGAAAACATGAGCCAAAAAAGCCCATCTTCTAGGATCAACCTGAAAGTGCATTTGTGATGCATTTCACACTGGCTGTAAGTATTTCTTGTTGACCACTACTGAGCTCTACTTAGTAGTGGCATAGCAACAGGCAGAGGCTCAAATTTATCCATAGTTTGGCAAAGAAGTTCTGAAAAAAGATTAAGGGCAACAAATGTAAGATAAGGGAGAAGATGAGAGGGAGTTAAAAAGTCCCATTTGATTAATACTTAAAGTGTTTATTTATATACTGATAAACATGTAAGAAAACATAGTACCTGATGAATGAGAACCACCCAAGTCATGATCTCTGCCCTGTAACATGATACTTTAATGAAGGCTGTAAACTCATGCAAAGCCTTATTAAAGCACTGTTAAAGCGATGTTGGAGAGACACAGCTTCTGGGATTAGTGGATTATAAGTGTAGTTATGCTCTATACTGACCTTAAACTACAGTAATGGATTTAATACTGGTATTACTTATGGAAGTGAAAAAATGGTCCTATCTGTGACCACATTCATAGCTAGTTTTACCAGCTACTGGTTTCTTAGAAATACTTCCTCTTCATATGATGAATTAATTCCGAAGGGGAAAATGTTGGTAAGGTTTTATGGCAACCAAGAGACACTACTTACTGAAAAAGTCATTAGCTAAAGGTCATAAATGTATTCCCTTTAAATGCCTGATTTTGATACATTTTGGAATGCTGCCTACCTTCTAGAAAAACCTGTGGCTATGTAGTTTCAGCAATCTGACATTATGCCTACCCTGTACTTATTTACATTTCAAATTATAGCAACTTTCCACTCAAAACACCAGAGTTTCTCTGTAACTATTCATGTCTCCAACAACAGAAGCTATGCAGGGAAACACAAAAGATGTCTAAAGTCTTCACGATTTTTTTTCTTAATCATGGCCATAATCCTAATCCTGAGGACAAAAAAAAAAAAAAAAAGCACTAGTAGGAAAGTAAAGAGAAAACAATAGAACTTATCCTGTGTAAGTAATGGAGATACTAGACCTGCATAAACACAGTTAGGAGTGGGTTTGATTTGCTTCTAAGTGAACATTACTTATGTTCCTTAAGGAAAAGCAAATCCCTTCTTGTAGCTAATGAAGCAAAGAACTTTCCGAAGATAATAGTTATTTTTAACAGTAGTTAATTCTTTGTGGCTCAGTTAAAATTTTCTATGAATTAATATCTGAGAGACTTTGCTAAGCTAGGGACAAAAAAATTAATGCATACTACCAGCAAATTTGTTTGAAAATTATTTTCAATATAATTCAAGATTATTTTTGGCTATTTGAATTTGTCACATATTTATAATTAAAGAGCACACAATCCACTTTTATTCTACCAGATAATCTTTGTTTCTTTCTGCTAAAGTCACTGTGAAAGAGCTTGTTGCGTCTCCCTCTAAAGGCTTTCATTTTCTGCTATTATTATACCATAACAAGATCAGCAATGTAATGCCAGAAAGATTAATTAACAACCTATTTAGTGAAATTCACATCTCTGCTGATTAAAGCCAAAAGAGAGAGAACAAGGGATGTCAATAGAAATATTTGCATATCCTTTTTTCCCCAAGTATGTATACATATGTGGGTGCTAAAAGGAAATATTCAAAGTTGCTTTCATCAATACAAGGGAAAATCACACATGTCTGTCACAGACAAACTATTTTTGAAAACTCTGTGAAAATAAGTATGCAGAACAAATATGAATTTTTGGTTACAGAAAAGCCAAGCACTTCTTGTTGTCCCCCACCTTCTCTAAATCTGTTTTGTTAATATGTAACAAGAGAATTAGTCTTCTTTTTCCCCATATAATTTTTCAGATTTCTTCTATGTACTATAAAGCAAAAACTCTCAGACTCCTTCTTTTCAGTCCATTTGTAGACTGCCTTTAAAAATGTTTATTAGATCAAAATTATTATACTCTAGTATTACAGTATTTTATCACAGTGTTTTACTTTCTTAATAATTCTAAATAAAATGGAATTGATCTTTTTCACTTATCCTTTTTTTGAGACATGTGGTGTGGATGCTGTTTTACTGGTGTATGTGAAACACTAACCTGATTTTCACAGCCATAGGCTACATTTCATTTCTCAGTTATTAAAGGCAGAAACATGCAACTTGAGGTTTATTATCCCATGTGGATTTAGGCAGGAGACAAATCTTTCCTGGGACACAAATGTAGTCATAAAGGGACCCATCTTGAGTCAGCACATCTGGTTTACCTCATCAGTAAGGTGAGGTAAAGATTGGCACTGATTAGAGAATTTTGGAATTGCTTTGCAATATGTATTAAAACAAACCAGTAAGACCAGACGACACTCACCAAAGGAGTCCAAAGAAACCCAGAAATTAAACTGATGAATTTCATGTGTTACAGTTGCTTTCTCACTTTTATGCAATCTGCTGTCAAAGGGAACAATGATAACATGATTTAAGTAAATAAATAAAGCTTCAAATAAATAGGATCACAAACTAAGGAATATGAATTTCAGTCCAAGTCTATTAGTGGAAATTATATTAATAATAAAAAAATAAACATAATTCAGGAAATTTAACCTCTGGAGAGCAAATTTATGTCTCCCAGATTTGAAAGGTGTGAGTTCTTCCAAAGAGACTGTAATCATGAGGAAAGAAGGTTTCCCAAATAACCCATCTTTGGATTTTCAAAATCTGTTACAATGTTTTCAAAGAAACTAAGCTTTCATGTGGAAAAATAGTAAGTCATCTTGTGGATCAGTACTTGGTGGAAAAGTAAATAACAAATTACAACAATAAAGGCTCATTTTCCAAAAGGAAACAGAGAGAGGATTCTTAGGGGAGTTCCACATGGAACTGTCTTAGGGACCAAATGTATTCTTTAACAGTCTGCAAAAGAGAATGAAATATTACCCAGAAAATATGCAAATGATACAAGGACAGCCTCAGTGATCAAAACTAAAATTGACCATAGTATTCTGAAAGAAAAAACTCAAACATTTTGTAATGTTGAGCAGCAGATTAATAAAATGGAAAATAAAATTCATTGTCAGTGGTAAAAACACACTCAACTGTACACACAAATAAAGAATTGAATTAATTTCTACCACCGAAGGAAGATATCTGTATGTCACAGGTTTTGAAATTTTCATAGCAATTCTTAACCAGAAGGAAAATTGAATGACAGGAATTTGTAGAAAGGTAATAGAAAATTAAACAGAAACATGTATAAATTCCTGATGCAAACACCTTTTAATTATTAAATTAAATTAAATTTAATGACTTGGTCTAGTCATTCCACCTCCATAAAGATACATTAGAACATGACAAGAAATTATACAAAAGGCAACAGGAAGGGTGGAGAGGTTTCTTTCTACACAAGCAGAGCCTAAATTCACTAGAATTTAGCAAAAAACTCCAAAAGAAACACATAACAAAAACACGGCAAAGAAGGTTAACATTCAATAACTTGTCATTGTTTCTCATAATACCAGACCTGGAGGGAACTAAATTAAATCCTGAGTCATCAAGTTAAAAACAAAGAGTGGAAGTGTTTTTTTATTTCAAAATAAAAACATGTATAAGAAAGGTTCACGGATGGGTAATAAATACAGTGATGAATAGGCAGCCTCTGCAAAACTCATGACACAGTTCATATCCTGAGGAAAATATCCCATTGAATTTTCCTGCCTTATCCTCTTTTCTAAAATAGCCACTTTGTTCATTTTTACAGAGAAGGGACAGTGACTTAATTTCTCTATACCAGCTCTTCTGAAGTCAGTGCCCTCAGGTCATACATAAGAAGAGGAGGAATCTCCCAGACTTGGTATAAGCATGGTGAAAGAAAGCTGGTTGAGTTTTCCCTTGGAACCCATGCTACACACAAGGTCCATCCAAACCTGCAAGTTCTCCAGAGCAGGACTTAATGGGAATAAAGTCACCATATTAGGAGTCAAGAGCATCTGGCAGTATGGTCAGTGCCACAGGTCTCATCTTTATGACTACAGAACTACAGAATAGATATACAAATGCTAACAGGACCACCATGCAGAAAGCTGTCAGACTTTCAAAGTGTAGTGCCAAAAGCTAACTGAAGATCAAGTCTGGTTTTATTGGCAATTTCTTTAACTTCAGAAATTCCTTTAAAAAGTAACACTATAGATAGTTATTTCTAACCTTATTTTTTAACTAACTGTGTTGAATTCAAGGATTTGTTGAAAAGAAAGACTCTGCTATTGTAAAGAGGTTGTCATTGTCAAGGGATAAGGGTCAGCTCTTGCCATTAATCCACATTTCAAAAGTCTCATTATCAAGAAACAAGAGTTCCAAAGACAGAATTAGGACAGAATTAGGTCTGTAAAAAACTTGGCTATGAATTTTGCAGATTTGTCTTGCCAGACATCATAAATATAAAAAGCATGAGGTAGTATCTTTGAAGATTTTGAGAATTTTACCTTATCTCATCTGATAGGTTTTATACCATAAGTCAAAAAACCACTCTGCAACAAGACCAATAGAAGAGAAGGCAATGATTCAGGAATGATAACTATAGATATTTAATGGTAACAGTAAAAAATGCCATCTCTTCACACAGCATCTGAGTACTGACCTAAATGTTATTGGCAATGCTAGGCACTAATGCACCTGCTAATGCACCTGCACTGCTTCTCCACTAATGAATGACATGAACTGGGAAGGCAGACAGTATGTCTACAGCTGCAGTCTTTACCAGACAGACAGAAATTATTCCCACAGCTCCTCTGAGCCCTGGAAATGCTGCAGCAGAAAATTCTACCCGTGGCTGCAAAAGCATTAGAAAACCAGACAAAAATGGTTTGCAAGTACTTGTTTGAAAAAAAAAAAGAAAAAAAAAAGAAAAAAAAAATCTTACTTTTACTACTTTTAGTCATTGCAGACACACTTTCAAATGGAGCTTTGCAGACTTAAGTGGGATTATCACTCAGACTTTTAGAAATGCTGAACTTCCACATCCATCAGTGGAAGCTGGATGCCAGCAAGAATAAGATTTACACTTATCCTGTTTAGAGTCATCATTTTGGTTGCTCTGATAAAATCTGGTTCTAGTTAAGCCAAGTGTTGTTTTTTACTCAGTAAGACCAGCATTCTTCAGAGCAAAAGAAAAGTCCTTCGGTCCCCTTGTAGATTATTTATCAACTGACACTAGTTTAACTTTTCATTCCCATGTTCAGTCTTACACATTTACAGGAAAGCACACATATTTCCATACATTTCATGTGTCTGCAGCACTCTTCTAGTCTATGCTGGTAGATACTTCCCTGGACATCAAGGGTAGGATTTTTCATACCTAACTCTAGCTATGTCAGAGTCTGTTCTAACCATTTAAGTAAGAAAACACTTCAGAATATAATTTGTAATAGTTATGTTTAAAGTTTACATACCAGTCCTCTAAAAGCTGCTTTAAATGTCATTCCTGCAACTGACCATTATCTCTGAGTCACCACAGTAGACATTGAAAAGTACTTAAAAATAAATTATATACTGCACATTTTTTACAACCAAAATAACCTGCAAGGTTGATTTCAGTGAATCAAATCATAGCAGCTTTCTTCCAGACAAATAAAAAAAATCCAAAGCTTTTTGAAGCTGGAAAAAGGCATTAGAACTTAAATGGCAAAAAATCTATTGGAAAGATTCCTTTGAAAATGTTTGGAAACCTCCTAAAAGCATATCACAAAAGGTTTACAATAAGTCCCCTTGAAGGTGGGTACCATTAATTATTGATACAGTAGCAATTTATCATTTTTTTGATTAGACAAACACAAATTTTTTCAATTTTGTCAATACATTTTTGGTTTCAGTGTTAAATAATGTTAGGTATTCATATCTCCATTTAAACACTAGTTTCACATTGCATATAAATAGAATTAAGAATATAACTTATTGGTAAAAAAGATGTGAACAAGTAAGAGCACACAAACACTGCAATTATGAAAAAATCAAAATATCTTATTTACTTTTTGTTCTATTTATTGGTTAATACCAATCACTAAAGTAATACATGGCTGGGACAAATAATAATTGAAAAATCCAGGAATTTCAGATTTCTAGTAAAGTAAGACTAAAAGTTGGAAAGCTATCAGGTACTAAAAATTCTGTGAAATATTTGTGATGCAATACAGGGGAAAACTAAAATGGTAGCGAAATGAAACGATGCATTTTGCTGCATTGCTTTTCTACTGAAGACAAACAAATTCTATGTCTTGGAGACAACAGGCTGTCAGTAGCTGCAGATCAGGTGCATTTTCATTCAAATGCAAATTTAAGAAAAAATTTTGCTAATCTCTGTGCAGATAGTCAAGCCTAGCTCTAGCAAAGTTCTTCCCATTGTAAGTTTAAATGTCTTCCATGACAAAAAATGAACAACTGATTTTGGGAAGGAAACAGTTTTGTGCATGGATTAACTAAAAGAAATATGGATAAAACTCAGATCCATAAAACTCAAATAAAATCAGGCATCTGTCTTCACAAGCTGCAGCTTCAGCTCCCCTTCCTCTCACCCAGCGCACAGGGTGCCATAGGTATAGTCACCGCAGAACTCCATCAGACGATCAGGCCCCTGGCTGTGGGCACCAACAGAAACAACACAGCCATTGCACAGCTGACCACCTGAGCAGCTGAATGTGAACCTTCCCTCTCCAGCAGGCCCTCACCCGGTGTTTGTTTCCAAGCACATCTACCCTCACAGGCTCTGCTCAAGAATAGGAGTGTTGTAAGCTTTCTTTACACCACCTGCCTGGAAAGTGGAAAAATCTGCTCAACAGTGTGTGACTTTAGCTGTAGTAAAAAGATTTGTGAACCAGTCCTAGACTATGGATAGAGCCTGTTGCTTTATTCCTAGAGGGACTGTTTAAGTGAAATGCATATGCAGCCCTGAAATCAAGAATGAGAGGCCTCTGTCTATGAAAGACCTTGTCACATAGCATGTACATTTCTATGGCTTCAGGTTTCTGTGGGTTTGAACTTTCCCACAGAGACATATAGGCACTCTGAACAGGGGGAGTAGAGTTAAGAGCAGGAATGAGGCACGGTGCTCTCTGTGACCTCTGTGCCAGACAGCAGGCCTGAGCACAACCTTTTCCCTGGTCTAGAAGCAGCCAGTGTGCAGTATTTGTCACTAACCTGCCTGAAGTAGGTAGGGATCACTGAAGCAAAGGGGTCACTGTGAAGAAGCATCTCTGCAGAGCATCTCTGACCAGATGGCTGCATGTCCATAAATCTCAGCTGTATCCACAAGAGCAGAGCATGTCTGACACATCTGGTCATGCAGCTGACAGTGGGAAGCATCAATGCTGCTGGTATTGCAGGAAGTCTTGAAATACCAGGCATGTTCTGCAAAATCCCTGTGATCAGGATTTATGTTAGAAAGAGGATTCTGTTGGAAATTTAGGTCTACAGTAACCCCATTTTTTAAATCTGTATTAATGACTTATATATTTAAAGTCCACCTTGGTCCTACTAAAACACTTCTGTATTTGGCTCTGGCCTCTTGCTGCTGTGTCTGGATGTGTTGGCTCAGCAGTGTTAACAGGAGCAGAAGGCAATAAAAGTTTATTTTTGTTTTAAACAGTGTAAGCCAATCTGTCCTAGAATGTGCACAGAGAGTTGTTACATTATTTAACAAGGTGCCACTTTTACTTGGTCACTTTTTTTAATAATAACTACATTATGCTGCTTGATGTGCCAACTAACATAAGTTTTCTTTCCTCCAACTAAAGATCACACTGTGAAGACTTTCTTTGCCAGAACATGGGATTATTTATATCTAGTAAGAACTTCTATGAACTAGTTAGTGTTGCCAAGCACTTACTCTTTTGCTACAGATGGTTATGCTAGGGCAGAATTACTCTTTTAAAAGTTACTTCTGTACTTTAAAATATACATAAGCAAGAGAATACAAATTAGAAATAAACCACAAATGTAGATCCAATGCTGTGGTTGTCCAGTTCAGAAGGGAAATATAAGGGTTTATTCAGACTTGCCTGAATGCTTCCACAACAGAGTTAGAGTGTTCATTTCCTTAAAGGCAAAACCAAACCCATGAAGATTAGTAATTAAGGGGTTGGCATTCTAAACCTGAAAGCTCTAAGACCCATGCTAAATGACTAACAGCCTATTCGGCACCTATTTCTCACCCAGATATATGGAGGAAATTACATTCCTGTTTCAACCAGCAGAGAGAAACAAGATATTATCATTGACAAATTTGGTCCTATTGCAAGTGAGAAGCAGCACAAGCATCCAACATATGTGCCTTTACACATTTTGTCCAAACTGGCAAATCTGTTAGCTGGGAAGGGAGCAGACTGGGTTGAAGAACAACTTGGAGTGTGACAGTAGGAAGATACACTACCAGCATTATAGCATTCAAAAAGCACTCCTCAAAGGGCAGAGGAAACCTGCATGGCTAAGGAATGCCAGCATCTGTAGCCAACAGCATGTGAGACAAGCATTATATCCAGCTGCTTTCAATTCCCAGCTCAAATGAGCAAAACCTCATTCATAACAGAGGCAGCCTGTAGCTGAATCTGGGGTATGGTATAACCTCAGCCATCTGCTTCTGCATGCAGTGAGAAAGAAGCTTTTCACCTCTCTGTCCTTAGGTTGAAGCTCTGCTTAGCATCATGGGGGAAAGCATGATTGCAGGCACCATGTGCCATTTTGTCATACCATAGACAACGATAAAAAGGAAGCAGACACTAAATGTAAAACAGTGTAAATGCTTAGGCATGTTTGTGTGAGTCCCCCTTTAAGCTGTTGACTGGTTTAGTGTTCTTGCTGCCTCTCTAACAGTGAAAAGAGTTTAGAGTTGGGAAGTATAGCTGAATGCATGGAACTTGTCTTGTGGCATTGAAAATGTCTTTAATAAAGGGCTTTTTAACTTCTGTTTTGTATTATGAGAATTGATAGGCATTTCTGAAGGAAAACAACTGGGCATCAAACTGGACGATAGAAAACATCTCTCCTGGGAGCACAAGATAACAATCAAGAGGCTGTAGGATCTCCATCCCTGGAGGTTTGTTGAAAGCCGTTGGAGACTTCCAAGATACAGCTAGGCAAAGTCAAGGCTGATCTGATCTGGTTTTGGCAATAGCCCTTCTGTGATTAGGTTGTTGTGACTTATTTATCTGAAGACTTTAAAGACCTAATAGCTGATAAATATAATATTTATTTTAAGTATTTTTCAGAGACTCTGAAGCATGACTAAGTCTCACCAATTAAGTGGTTGATAAGGGCTGATTTCTCTGCAAGTGAAAGAGTAGCAGCAACTGTTTCCTAATGTTCTTGGCTGTCTCCGGTAAAATTGCTCAGCACACAGAGTACAGCCTGTAGATGCTATCAAACTGAGTTTTGAAAAATAAAAAATATCTTGTCTCCCTGCGTGTTTCTTTGAATCTGTTAGTAATTGTACCCTTGCTTTGACTGCTTTTTTCAGCTTCTCCTTCTTAACTGATATTTTGCATGTAATACACTATCATTTCCAATTTGAATCCCTGATCAGTTCCACTTGTCCGTTGATATCACATTCAAGCTTCTTACTTTTACCCTTATTACACTACACAATCCATACTTACCTTTTACTTCCTCCCTTTCTCTTCTCTTCACTATTCCAAAGGCATACCTTTCCTTCCTGCTGCTCCTATCAATTTACAAAAAAGAATATTTATTATTTGTCTTATACTTCTGTCTTCTTTATTAGTACATATTAGTTTAACCCCTGTTTTGTTTTGGGATTTTTTTTCTTCCTCATTATGTAGTTACATTCTTCAAAGGAAGAACTATTTTTAAATCAATGCACTTTATATTTTTCTAATTGTAACTCCAGATTAGCACAGTAGAGCCTGTCAGGAGAGAAATAATCCTTAGATTACTCCTTCTTTGTCAGCTATTCTCACTGAAGCATATGCCATTGTCAACTAATACTTAGAAGTTTTCTCTATACTCATGTTTCTATATAATTTCTGCTAAAATATGTTCAGTTATATCTGACTATGACTTTTTTGTTTGCCTTAACAGTTATTTAATCCATTATGTTTATACCTAAATATTATATTTAATAGAAAATCTATACTATTTGGATATTTTGAATGTGATTTTGATGTGTTTGATATAAATGAAACTATTTCAGATTTTAAGTATTTTGGGAAACATGTTGTTATGTTTTAATCAAATGTATCTCACGCTTTTGATACTCTGTAAATTTTAAAAAATCATTTCAACTTTTGTAGGACTTGTCCTTTCCAATCTCATCTACTCCTGGATTTGAAGGGAGCATACTGTACACTTAGGCTGCTGGGGTGCCATGCTTGACAAACATAAGCTTTTAAGAACAAAATCCACCTCAGTTTAAGCAGTATTGCTAAACCTGCCAACTGTTTACTTGAATCAAACCCAAATTGTTCAACCAGTGTTCTTTTAGCCAGAAGATATTAGCTTTCTAAAGACCACCATGGCACTGAAAATTCTAAACTCTCTGATCAGCTGTCAGATGCCAGCTGCCAGCTCATTGCATGCTCAAAGATAACTAGAAACTCTACGTTTAGTTTAAGGCAGTTTCAAGCCTTCAGAACACTGGGTAGCTCCAATAGGGGTTTCTTCCCCTAAACTCACCTCCTTCACAGGAGACATTTTCCTGGGACTTCATCACTAGAGAGTCAAAAGTCTTGAACTGTAGAAAGTATTTCTTTTATATGACAAATCAGTTTCATCTAGATGCAGTTTCTTTGCTGTTAGAATCAGCTATCCACTGATCATTAATTCAATTTATTAATAGGGAGCATTTTGGACCTTGACTTATAACACTGTGCTTTAATGCTTCTTCAAGCAGAAGGTTTTCCCTTGAACAAAGATAAAGCTTAAGTCACAGTATAGTGTCAGGAGAACATAACCATCTTTTCCCATTTTCCTTTCACAAGGAACTCAAATGATTTTTATATCCTTCTTAAATTCTAAATGGAAAAATGTATTCAGGGACAGATGGAATTCTCTATCCACATGGACTTTTTGTCTCATCTCAGCTGCAAGCTGTTCAAGCCACTTTCCAGTAAGACCATTAGACCTCTCAGCTGGCACAGCTTTCACTTATCTTGTACATTCTCTAGTCCTGTTCCAATGTCTCTGGTCTATTATTTAATTTGGCAGACAAACACACTCAACTGTCCCAAATATATTTTCTGGCCCCCTGTGTTTTATTAGCTGCCAAAATGTCAGTATAACCCGCAGCAAAGGAAGCAAGAAGGACTTTTTGTATGAATGTATCTGATTCATTAATCCACTGGGGAAAGTTTTCTTGTTTCTTTCTTAAAAAGTGAATTGTGACTCATTGACATGTTCAGTGTTGTAATAGAACACCCATTTCTTATTTCAAAAAGCTGACCTAAGAGATTGTGACACACTGCTCTACAGTGCCTTGAGGAAGTAGCAGTTCCCAGGAAACAGGAGGCATTTCTGGATCACAGAAGCACGGACTTTATCAACAACTCCCAGAATGGCATATTGCACTATTCTTGTAATCTTAGTTGTGCTAAGAGATCTGACTACATATTATTTTGCAGTTGTGCAATGACCAAATATCTCCTTCTGCATTTCCTACCAGGCTTCCTTGTAAAGTTGTTCTAATATGACAGTATCTCAGTAAAGGGAAGAATTTAGCTGAAAACATTTCACTGAAAAGCATTCTCAAACAATACCTTTTCTGTCAACCCAAATGATGAGCAACACTAAACTTTTCACCAGAACTTCTTTTTTGTTGCATGAATATAAATTTACTTATTGTAAATACTGATTTTCTTTAGAAAATATTATGGATTTAAAATATTATACTCACAGCTGTTTTCTCACCCTTTGTGGAGCTTCAAAATAATAACAGGTTGCATTAACAATAATATACAATAACAACAGCATACATTAATTCATGCATGACATTTTGCACCTGTGGAGATATTTTCTACAGAAATTTTAGTATGTATATATATATTTTGTCTTGAATTTTTAACATTTGGGTTTATTTAAAAAGAAAAAAAACATTTAGGCAGACTATTTCACCTACAACGCTTATTCAATTGCTTCTTTTTTTGCATACAACTGACTTTTCTGGAAAACTAATGCACTAAAACGACATCAGTTTAAATATTGCAGACTGTTATCCCAGCAGAGCTAGAAGTCTCTTTAATTTCTATCAGTATGTTGCCTGAATGTGGAATCATATATTTATGAGACAAACATCTTCTGACTCTGAGCTTCTATCAGGATGTTGCCACTATCCAGCATATTGCTCCATATATATTTTAATATTAGACAGGAGAAGAAAGTATTGTGACATCTGGTAAAATCAAAACACTAGTGAAACTCACTTAGGAAGAGAAGCTCTGTGCTTCTGCCAAGGCAATATCAAAATCTGTTGTGCTGTTTCTAGGGATAATAGTAAGAACACCCACATTGTGGTAGAAAAGAATGTCTCATATGGCTTAATGGAAGAAATAAATTATGATCAACAAAGTAGCAAAAATAGCACATTGATTTTCAAAAGGTGGCTAATGCTAACTTCTTAACTACCTGCAGTCCTTTTTCCAAACCATAATTAGAAAGTCTTATCAGAAGCTCTGTAAATTAGCGCTGGAACTAATTTGGTCACGCGGCCTATAATGCCTAGTGATAGTTTAGACTGGAAAGGTAGGCTGGCAGCCAGAAATGTGTTCTCTCTATGTTGATGCACTGCAAGCTCCGTTCTTTCCACTCTCACATATGAACATGAAATCAATTTTCACTGGTTTAATTGCCCTTTAATTGTGATGATTTTCCCTTACAAACTCATTTGCCACTAGATGCCACTAAAGGTCAAACAGGTTGCACAGAAGGCTGAGCATTGACAGCAATGTACGGATAGTGTCTGTCTTGCCTTGATGTCCAGAAAATGCACATCTTTTGAGAGAGGCAAGAAGCCACACTTCTATTGTACCTGGTTATAAAATGGATGGAGCTGGCCACATATGCTTAATCATAAATGTCACAGTGTCTGGAGATGATTTAGGGATTTATTGAATCTCTCTAAGCCACAGGAAAATGAATTAAACATATCAAGGAATTCCTGTGGGTTCACAGTTTCTGAAGGAAATTGTGCCACTGGAATGAAAAGAAGTATAAGAAAGGTGTAAATAAGACAGCAGTTAACTCTTCTGAAGCTTGTTTTAGACCACAAAGGAGTAAAAATATATGTAAAAGATGGATATGTAAAAATTCCCAGCATAATAAAGTCAGGGGAAGTTCAAAGGAAAATGCTTTGAGGTCCTGATATAGATCCATACTGCTGCTGAGAAAAAAATCTCTGCTGGTTTTGAGGTGAGGGAGAGAGTTGACAGGAGGGGAGGATATAGCATGCTTTGTATGCTGGGTTTTCTCTGTTCCCCAAAGATCCTTCTTCCTCTTTCTGTTTTGTGGGGAACCATTTATATTGCCTTCAATTAGGATTGTACCTAGCTGTCCTCACCATCACGCAGAGAGTGATAGCAAACTGCATTGCCCAAGGAGATCTCTGAAGTCCCTTATATTAAGGAGGTAAAATCCTGTCAGTGCCATTTCCTTTGAATAAGACATTATGTTCTTCAGAAACACATAGTTTGGTGTTTCTAATATGCTTGACACACCAATAAGAGCTTTGGTTGGGTATGGGCATTTGGTTGCTTCCCAGAAAAGATTAGAGATGCCACCAAAGAAAAGAATCCGTGCCCAATGTTTTTTTCCTGTGTGTCAGGCCTTCAGGTTTTGCATGGGGTACTTCTCTCAGAAATGGTTTGTTTTGGGGGTTTTATTGCTGGAATTTAGGATTTAGGACATTGTTTCTCTACTTCTGTGTAACTGAAGGCTAAGACAAGCAATGTTAACACCATCACTAATATTTTGTATGTTCAAACTTGTAAATAACTTGGGGATAGCTACATGAAAATGCAAAAGACAGTCAACTAAAATTGGTTGAAAGAGTATCAGCTTAAGGAAGTGCAAGGCCAGTAACTTGCTATAGACTTTCAACATCATATCAGGAAAATAAGGGTTCTCAAACAAATTTCTGAGTTATACAAATGTTTCTCACACTGATCCTTTCAAACACAGAGAAATGCATTTCTTCTATGTAAAATAGTGTCCATGAGATGCCAATGTCTGTTGCTAGATTAAGGGATCATGTGTTTTCTTTCCTTCTCAGCATAAAGAGATCATACCTTCATTGCAGAAAGTTTGGTAGATATCTAATTTCGGATGCATTTCTGCAATTGCATGAATGACAATTACAAGCAAAACAGGTCCTAAAGTGGTACTGCCTTCAAAGCACCTCAACAATTGTCTCAGATTAGCAGAGGTAAAAGATGTAATAAAAAATAGGAAAGAAAAGGCCATTTTACATCTCTGGAAAGAAATAAGAATTCACTTTCACACTCACATTTTAGATTCTGTGGTTATAGAAGTCATTAGTCTATATTGTTTAAAAGCTGTCTTAACTTTTACTCTCTTAAAAAAGCCCAGAGGTGTGCAATTGGAATGAACTGCAAGCTAAAGAATAAGAACTATGCAGAAGGATCACAGGAATTACGTTATTTTTGTTTATAACAAAGATGACTGAGTTGTGGGAGGAAAGGTGGGCCAATGGTCTTCACATATTTTAAATGTAACTGTCAGAGGAAAAGAACATAAACTGCACTGCTTTTTCTCTGAGAGAAGAACTAGGGGTAATAAGTAAAAATTTTATAAAAGATCTATATTAGACATTATAAAAGAGATGTATAACTATCTGGTGGTTATTTACTAGAATAATTTGCCCTAGGACCATTAAATTACTGTGACTCTTAGGTTTCATGAAGCAGTAAGATGGTCATCCTTCAGGGGTGGTTCAGAAACAGCTGTTCTTGTCTTTGTCTTTGACCTGCAACGTTGTGTTTGGCCTTACTTTCTATAACTCCAGAACCAGCCCAGTCAGGAGATGCAGAAGCTGGCATAGCCTGTGCTGTCAGAAGCTGGCATGGTGTGCCTGCCAGCACAGAGTATCCTATGTAGGAAAACTTCCATAAAGTATATCAGACAAGTACTGCTGGCTCAGTGTATCTGTCAGCTTCCATATATACTATGGCAAGGATTTAATACTTAATTCATTTGAAGAAGTGTTGCACAGGAGGCAGAGAGAGAGAAGAAAAAACTCCAAGAGGACAGGAAAAGGTCTTTATGAAAATGTGGAATCCTAATAATATTTGTTTCAGATTGGGAAAGTTTTGATAGCCGATTCTCTGAAGTGAGACAAAGTCCACTATAACATACATACAATTAGTAACATAGATACAACTAGTCCATGCTGCTTGTATGTGCTTTTATGTGTATATGGTGTATTTGGTCTAAACTGGAAAACAGAGTTTTGTTGTAGATATAGATGGATATGGATATAGATGGATATAGATATTCATTTACATATGTGTTTGCATACTAATATACATACATATATACATGCCATAATACGAAATTTCCTAGTCATTATTAGTACAAAACTACCCATACAACTAATTATATGTATAGCTATAAATATATAAGATTTCTATGTATATATACACAAAAATGTAATGAAATATTGCAGCCAAACACACTTTGTCTTTCAGATTACTGTTACTTTTGTTCAGTGGATCAAGCCTCAGAAGTAGTTTCATATACTTTCAAGAGACTTTTTGGACCACTCACTGCTGTATATATTCTGATTTTTTAAAACATTAAGGTCCATACAAGGGTCTGTTCTGCTTTTCTGTCTGCTCTGAGGTCTTCAGTGCCCCAAATATCAGTTTTACCTTCAACTTAAAAATTGGATTATATTTCTCTTTTGTCCATCATACCACACTGTTAGGGGGACAAGGCAGCTGGATTTTGTTCAAGTACATTTTATATTGAAGACCTCACTTCAAGGACAACCAATAATCACTGTATATTCAGGTCAATATCTTCTTGTCATTTTAACCAAAAGGAAAACTTACAGAACTCTTCTTTAATAGATTTCATATTGGGTTGAGAGAAATAGTTTGGAAATATTGAAGCCAACTGTTCCTGCCATTTCCAGCACATTTCATTTTCATCTACATGTGATGAAATGAAACACAAAAAGCACAAAATAAAGTATGGGGAAAAGGAGGACTAATGCTTTTGAGCAATAGCTCATTGCTTAGAATAGAGGAGACTGGGGACAAGTATTCAATTCACTTTTTTCTTCAAATCCCACCTTTCAATGCCTGATAGGACTACATTGTGGGTTGTTCCAGAGGAAAATGCTCTCCAGCTCTCTTTTCCTTGCTATTCCAATGTGTATAAAATGCTAAAGCGTTCATGGAGAGCCATACTGACACCTCTCAGGAGAGCCACTGTGTGAAAAAGAGATGTGATGTGGTGAGACAGAGACTGGGTGAGACAGAGAGAAGCACATCTACAGAGGCACAAGAAAGAGAGTGAGAGGCAACACACAGGGCACTAGACCCTGATGAAGGGATACCCACACCTGTGGGTCTGCCTCTTTCCTGCATGTGCACTGCAATGTCTGCTACCTGTGCACCAGGGCTTGGAGTGGGGCAAGAGGCAGTGCTGGTGGTAGCCCCAGAGCCAATCACCAGCTTTTTCTCTTTATCCAGTACGTGTGCTCTTTAAGTGGATTATATAGTACTTTTTCTCCACCTTCCACATATGCCCTTACCACCAGTGGTCTGCAAAATTTCTGAGATCCTTATCCTTCTAGGGCAGCTCCAGGCAACCTCTTCCAGAAAGGAGCATGGCATCTGCAGGACAGCAGAGATCAGTGTGAATCCTAACTGCTTACAAGGACAGTGTGAGCAGCCAAGGTGATTTTTGTCATGATCTGAACACCTGTGATTTAAATCTGAGTTGTTCATTCTAGGTTTCCCTTATAACTAAAAGACATGAACAGGCATATATAGAGCACAGTTTACCTTATTTATTTCATGCTTGAGTGTGTCTAAAATAAGATTAATTCAGTCTATCTGAAGTTACCTCTCCTGCTGACTATCAAAGGAATTCAGGTGCCTAGTGCAGTACAAAAGCTTCTTTATACAAAGCTGGAGAGTGTCTCACTCCAAACTCAGACTGGTCTGAGGTTCTAGCAGCCCTGATAATAGTTTACCAACTACCATTTAGAGGACCACTCACTGAGACTCTCTCTCCCCTAACCAATAGGCTCTGAGCAGTGGATACTGAAACGCTGAGGAAAAAGCTCAGATTTTCTTGTTAGCATGGTTACCTTTTATACTGTGATTCAAATTCTGGAGAGCTTGTTTCCATCTGCTGTGCTTAACCAGCCACATGGTCCCAGATAATAATGGTTTTATAGAGATAGATTAGGGAAGATGGTGGAAGGTTTTTCAAACTTAATTCTCCCCTAACACTGGTGTTAACATGAAACCAGATACGATCTGCTCATAAAGCAGTTTTTGGGGATGTATATATTATATGCAAGCACTCATCCTCTGCTATGAGCCTAATTTTGTAAAATGCCATAAATGTAGTGTAGTGCAGGTAAAAGACCAGACAGGGATGGGTAAGGGGTAACTTATCCACAACTTGACCAGGCCTGGCTCCACTACTCACCCCGTAACTACAGCTATCCTGCAAAGTGAATGGGGCACACCTCAGGGGAGCATCCACACTTCAGTGATTTGCCTGAGATAACAAGTGAATATGGGCTGAAAGCAGTGAGGCACAGCAGTGTTGTGAGAGGTCAATCCAGCGAATGAGAAAGAGCTGACTGGGAAAGGGACCTCTTTGAATCTGGGTTCTGAAGAGCAAGCTGGTAATGGCATGGTAAAACCAGTTAAGATGTCCATCTAAATAGAAAAAGACCTCATATGTACCAAAGACAAGTGCAAAAAAAAAAATCATAAAAAGTAGAAACTATCACAATATTTTGTATTTAAATGGTCTTGTTACAGATTCCCAGTGAATTTTGTTTTATCTACAGACAATCTGGGTTTTCTTCTTTTTTCCTAAACTGATTCTTTATAGGATTTGTGTGGGTTTTCTCTTGTTTCCATGGTATTTATTATCCAGCCATTTGCTTTCTATTCTGAGTTGAACACAGAATGAAAAGCTTGAGTTACTAGAGCTAGATTACTACTTGCTGTAAATCAGGACAGTAGTATCAACTTCAATGAAGTCACTGTTTATTTATATCATCTGACCTTTGAAATTTTATGATGTAGAATATTATGAAGAAACCTTGAAAAGGAAGTCCATTTGTTTGTTAGGCATCTTTGTGTTTGTTTGTATTGACTTTCAGAATAAATGAATAATATAAGGCAGTAAGTGCACTACCAGAATTCAGTCACATAATGCATTACAAAAGAGAAGGCAAAATAAGGACAAGCTGGACAGCTCCAGGCTCACTGAACAAATGTTAAATGCAAGAGCTTGATGATGTTTTTGTTTTCACAGAATTGAAGGGTATTTTTCAACATTTTCCTCTCTTTTCAAGGAAAGATGTAGGTCCTGCAGCTTAGGTACTACAGCACTTAGCACAGGCAGTGTCCTGCGTCTTCATTGATCCCTACAACCTGGGAGTTCCTATACTCACAGATATGTACTGCCACAAACAGAATCAATGGTAATCATTTTGTTTGGCTTTTTTTAAAACCTTCTCCTTCAAAAACTACTATCTGAGTAATTCTTCTCTGAGACATGCTCAAATGGACAACTTACCCACCAGTGTTCTTATTTACCACTATGAGAACTTCTTCCCATTTATGATGTTACAACATCCCTATGGCAACTGCAGCACTTGCTTACTTTGGAAAGTCATTTTAGGAAAGTATTGAATTTATTTTTAGCTTCTTTTAGTGAAATCTAGCATCTGGAAATGAAGTGAGCCAGCACCATGTTACTAGCCAGAGCAACGCAGAAGAAAGAACTACTGGTTTTAATCTTATTATTTTCATTATTGTTTTAATTATTTCTTTACTAAATACCTGAGAATACCTGAGGTTGGGTCTACGTCACTGATTTGTATGTTTAGGAACAGCAATAATGAAGAACCAAAAATCAGTTCAGATGTCACTTTTCCTTTTCTGCTTGTAGGCACAAAAAATAAAAAATTAAAATTAAAAAAAAAGGGGGGGGACACTATATTCCCTCTTCAATGTATATTGTGACAATGGGAGAAGTAATTAGTCAACCATAAACTTCACATAGCATCAAAAGCAGCAGGTATTAAACCATTAAACTCAGAAGTTTGTTCTTTATTAATGGTAGGAGTCTCCATTCAGTCTTGCCATAATCTGGAAGTATGCATCTGATAGTCTAATAGTTTGCAAATCACATTTTCTAGTACTTTTCTCTCCTGACACCTGTATTAAGCAACCTATTACACATGTTTATGACTTACTGTTCTTTTCCCTGTTTTGTGACCATATTTGATCCATCCTGCTTCACAGGGAAGCTGGAAAATGCTACATAAATTAAACTTGGAAGAGAAATTAATGTGCCTGCTTATCTATCTTCACAGGCAAACAGGCAGATACTAATCTAAAACAGTGAGACAGTGTGGCAGGTAATGTTGTAGTGCTCCAAAGTTAAGAGCACACTCCTAGCTATTGAATTCATAATGCCAAGGAAGGAGCTGAAGATGCTGTGCAGCAATCAGACAGAGGTTAGGCTCCTGCATCACATATCACAAACAATCTAAGCCCTGAGAAGTTTTCACCAGACCATGAGAAATCCTTTTCCATAGATGAAAATAAAAAAATCTCATGCGGCACCGAGTTCTAAAAGTTTGATTCCTGCTGTGTAAAGAAGCACTTCCTCCTATCTATTTTAAGCTCACCTCGTACTAGTGCCATTGAATGCTCTCTGGTTCCAGCAGTGTGAGATTTGGTAAATAACAGTTCTGCCTTTACCTTACCCACTGCCTTCAGGAATTGTAAAACCTCAGTCTGTCACCCGTCAGACTTCTCTACCCAGAAAGAGACCCCAAGCCTTTAGTCACTTCTCAGATGATGGAGCTCCATCTCCTATCATCATGCCTTGTCACTAGCCTTGGGTTTCCAGGTCATCTCCTGGATCTCTCAGTCTTGACTTTTCTGATGCCTCAAAGAACTAACTTCAAGAGGAAAGCCCCCATAACCTGTTGGTTGTGGTACTGTTTTGGAAATAGCAGACTAGGAATAGTTCCTAGGAGCCTCTGGCTTCCTCATGGAGGGTCTCATTTGGAAGCCACATAGCAGCAATGACAATCTCCTTTTCATCTCTTTCAAGACAATGGCAGAACTCCTGCTCTGTGCCTTTCAAATCACCTTCATGAGGACCTGAGCTAGCTTAGCATTGTCAGGACTACTATTAAGCCATGTCAAACAGCACGTGGAATTTTTTGTGTCATTTTGGAGTTTTAGCTTGCCTCAAACACTCAAATATCTTTCTTTGAGCCTTTCTCCTGAATTTAAAGACCAACATGCTTTTTAGGCAACATGATGCTTTCTTGAATGCTTGCCAGCATGCTCAGAGCCTTGCTTATTTTGCGTAAAATAACCACAATGATTTCATATACTTGAGTCCTAAGAATAAATACACTTTTTTTTTTTTCTTCTCCAAGCCCCCTCTATGTATAGATGTAGTGTGTTTCATAATGCTCTCAACGTTTTTTTGGCAGCTGTGCTCTGGAACATTTTTGGCATGAACACTTACTTCTTGGCAGTAATGCAAGCTTTTATTACACTATATATATTATTTATTTTCAATTGTTCTGGTTTACTATATAAATGTGTCCCTTACAGTTTTCTTTCAGTGGAGTACAGTCAAAATGCTTAACTTCTTGTATTAATAGGCAAGGAATTTTCATGCATATGCTTTTCTTGCATTCAAAGGTCTACACATTTATCTACTCCAAGTGCTTTTGCTCATAAAATGTGGGAAACACAACCATGAGAACAGGGTTTTTTTCTCCAATAAATTAGTTCAATAAGCTTTCTCTCTTTGATTTTGTCAATGCATTTGACAGCATATATCATGGGGAGGGAAAAAAAGTCCTATTTCCTGTCATCTATTGATGGGCAATTGATTTAGATAATCAAAAAGATGCTCCATAGCATCAGGTTTGCTGATAACATAAGAAGTAGATCAGTAATCATTAGGAAATTAAGAAACCCTTAATTCACATATATAAATACACTGTCACTATTAGTGTGTTTTGTATTAATATGCCATATTGTCCAATGGCAGACATATATAGTTTGTTTCTGGACACTGTATGTAATATCTGTGCAGTAACAGATTGCAGTAAGTCAAAACTAGTACCTCTCCTTATTAAAACACTAAGAGTAATACTTTTTCACAAACGCATATTGGAAGTTACCCATCTTCTTTTTAGATTCTGCCTGCTTACACATTCTATTAGTTTATGTACCGTTTACTAAATTATTTGCTGCAGCATTTTTCATCAATTATATTTTAGCTGACTGCATAATTTTTCCCAGCTCATCCTCAAAAAGAAAAAGGTGGATCTGTTTTCTCTATCTTTTTGGACTCTCAGTCATGCCCTCCCAAGATCTGAAAAATACCCATCTTCAACCTTGGAAGTGCTCAGTCAAGTTTCTAAAGCATAACATGGAATTATGCTTAATATTATGTCCTTAAGAGATTGTCAGCATTCCGCTCAGTGGTTTTTTCCCTTGAACTTTCTCTGAGGAGAATGTTAGTTTGCAATTACCCAGAGCTAATTAAAAACTATCTCAAATCTTCTGGGTTTGTTGCACCTTTTTGCTTATTTTTCTTCCTACAGTTGTGACTTGGATCACCATTGCCCAAGTTGCATTCAGTCATTATTTACTCTGTAGTGTGGAGAATAACTCCCTGCTGTTGCATCCTTTACTTTCTCTATCACATCCTCAGCTCATTCCATGAATCTACTGAATAGCTTCAAAATTCCTCTCCCAGCAAAAGTTCATTTAGTGTCCTTGTAAAACCACTCAGTTCCCTGATTCAGAGAATTTTGTTTCATCTTTATCCAAAGTTATATCCACCTTGACTGACTTGGCTGTCCTGGGGTGACTCAATGGCTCACCATAATCCTTAGTCTGATATACTTTCCATCTTTTGCTGTCATGCCTCAGATGTCTTTGGATTCAACAGTATTCTGGACTTCAGAGCAGATATGTCTTTGAGCTAGATCAGCACTCCTTCCCTTTTCAGTTTCTGACCTCTCACATTAATACAAATATTGATTTTATTGCTTTAAGTTTGTATGGTTTAATATTTTGTATTCATATTACCTATTAAAGATGATGTAAAATAATATATATTTAACGTTTATTATTGTATTTTGTAAATTTGCTAGTACTAATATAATATGACTTGTGTATCATGAACTTTATCTTTCTATTATATAATTTAATGTTTATTATACCATATAAGTAATACTGTTGATCAAATAGTAAGGCTTCCAGGTCGATCTATTTATATTTATATTTCTTGTCTTTAGGCATCTAACATAATCAGCAAACTGATTTTTCTTTTGTTTGGTGGTTTAATTTATTTCGTTTTTGTCATGTCTAGAACAACTAGGTGCCATTCATTTTTTTTTTCAAGGTTAAAAAACTATAAGTTCTTATAAGCCTCTTACATTAATAATGAATGTATTTTGTACCCAGTTAGCAACTTCAGAAGTAAAAAAGTAGGATGAGCAGCTCAGGCTGCATCCTACCTTTTAGACAGCTAAAGTTAGGTAAGATTAGTCTGGTCTAATTTATAGCAACTTGGAACAAAGGAAACTAAAAGACTCAGGTGTTCTTAAACAGGAGAAATAATAACTAGGGAAAGAAATTGGATGCTATATGAAGAGAAAGTCATAAACAAAGCAGTATAATAAAAATACTACTTTCTATAAAAGAAATCAAGTGCAGATTCAGTGCCAGATTGGGAATTCAGGTCAAAAATCAAGAGCCAAGAGGCAGCAAGAGCAAGGCACTTTGTATGTGTGAGAGGAAGGACGTGGTAGGAAAAGCTGAGCCATCAGCATTGGTGAAATCAGTGGTAGGCTGGAGGCAGTAACAGGTTTCTGTGCAAAAGTGAGAAGCAGGACAGGGACAGGAGTCTGTCTACAAGGGAACCAGGGCTTGGTAATTTTAGAGAAGGGACAGAAAAGATGGTAGAAGAAGTAAGGAGGAGACATAAGAAAGCAGTAGTGAGGAACTACAGAAGAATTCCAAAAGCTTGCAAAAATGAGACCTAAGGCAGTACTAATAGCAGGAACAATCAAGTGGCATTAAATGGTTAGAGGTTTTGTATAGATGGACAATGAACATACGACAGACTGAAAAATACTGAGAACAGTCTGTGGGATAGACAGGAGCCATTTGGACCTTGGGTAACTGAGAAACATTGTCTTAGGGAAAAAAAAAGAAGTCCATGTTTCAGTGCCAAGAGGAGACTAGTGGTTAAAGCCATCAGAAAAGAGCTGCTTTTTATTTTCAGAAAAATAAAATTGTTTATTTTTCAGCTGAAAACGAAGGTGTTTTAGCAAAGATATTTTGTTGTTCATGACATCCACAGTCCTCACAAAATAACTGCAAATGATATCATGTTTTGATTATAAAATGTAATTCAGAGTGAATTACTATTGAAAAACAGTAATAAAGAGATGGTTGTCAAAACAAGCACTCTTATCTGCTCCTAAAATTTTATTCATTGTTCTTATAGTACAGAATTAATTAACACTATTTCCCTTCCCCTCCTCTCTTCTGCTAAAAAATGGTATGATAACAGTGACATAACAGTCATATTTTTGCCCTCAATTGTCTTTTATTAAATGTTGTAAGATGTGTTACTGCAATTAGGGAAAACTTATGAGAAGTTAAATGACATGAACCTCAGTGATACAGACATTATTATTACCTGTAGAAAAGATAAAATACAGCAAATGGAATACAATATATTTCTTTTCCAAAAAGGTGAATGAGTTTTCTAACATAAGTGCCAAAGTAGAAGTTAAGCCCTTTTTCTTTCTATTGATGAAGCGACAGGGTTAATCTGTTGAATATTAGCTCTGAAAATAATCTGTATGGAGAAGATTTTTCAAAGGTACAAATTGGATTTCAGAAGTTTTATTGATCTTAGCAGAAAGTGAGTACAAAGACAGGCAGTTTACTTTGAAAAATCTTCCCATCTCTGTATGTGTATGTTTATATGCAAATGCATGTATTCTAGTGTGTGGATGTATGTATGTATGAATGTATGTGTGTATATAGATATATATTTTTGTACAAATGCTACCTTCAAATGGCTATGGGAGAATCAATGTCTCTATCAATCTGGAAAATTATTGTTAGAATTACAGTGGAATAGAAGATTCACCTTCTCCTTTTAACCTTCATTTGAAGTAATATAGATCTAAAAGCAAGAACAAGGACATTTAAATCCAGAAACTTCAAAAGATTTAATTAATAGTAATAAAAGTAATAGGTAAATTACTGCCATCTATCATGAGCAGAAAATCAAGTTTCCACCCTAGATCCATTTGGAAAGCAACTTGGAACAGAATCAGTTTAGGTTACAAGAAATTTAGCCAGACAGCTACTTGCATAACTAATTTGGCACGCTTTGTTGTAGTTTTGTACATATTGAGATTGGATTTTCAGTATTTCTTGGCAATATGCCACTGAAGTCTCTCTATAATAATTCTTAATACCTGAGCAGGAAATTGAGACAGATATTAACATTTTTTCTAGCTAGTGCAATGTTGTTTCTGGGTAAAGTTTTCAAAAATCTGTCAGGGTAATTATTCCTGTTCAGAAGGATAGGACATGAAGATATTTCCTCTCAACTTCAGCATGTAAAAGTTCTTAATTAACATTTATATCTAATCTAAAATGACATCTCTTTCTCTGCTTAGCTTGCGGCTCTTTTAACTGTTTTGAGGTAAAGTGATGTGATTTCACAATTATTGTACTTTAAGAAGCCTATTTAATTAAGAGTATAAACCTTTTACACAGACACATTACATTCATACTACTCTGAGTATTAAATAAAGAGCAAATAAAAAACATTGGATGCAGCAATTAGGAAACTAAGGTTCAGATTGTGTAACAGAAGTACCTTCAGGTCCCTCAGCCAGTGATGTCTTCAAAATGTCCTGAGAGAACAGCCCTAAAAGAAAAATGTTTCTGTTGTCTGCTGTCCTACTTTTTACTCAGCATAATTGAACATAATGGTCTAAAATGAAAACCAACTATTCCTAGAGAGCAGAGGGGAAGCATATTAGACTTGCCATCAGGAAAAGACATTAATGACTTTAAAAGAACTTTTAATATCACAAGTAGTGTTATAGTTGCCATTAAATGTTCCACACCCAGCCTCCCCTCCAGTGGACTGTCAGGTTTTGATAGATGACCTCAAGTTCCTGAAAACTTGCCATTTCCTAGTTTTTATTGCTACAATTTAAATAAGGAAGAAAAATTCAAACTGGGTGAGCTCAGTGACTTATATACCTGAAAAGAATTACATATTTATGGGATTTGTACGTGTTTTGATTGACTGATCTTTATGCTGCTCTCTTTGGACTCTTTTACATATTGTATTTTACAAAGTATTGAGAAGTGTGGTACCATAATAAGCCAGAGACATTAATCTAAACTACTTGTGTTCTGTTAAATAAACATTTGATATAATTACTCTGAGATGAATAAATTCACCTTCAATGATCTGTGGTGGTATAAGAGCAAAAATTACAGATGTTGCAAAAAATATGTATTTTGCAAGAATGATGCAGGATATCACTCAACAAATTTTTAGTTGTTTGGAATATTCCTGTTCAAATGGCATGAAAAATTTTAGGTAAAGACACTTAAATATACAGGCTTTCTAATGATAAAGACAGATGATAATTTTGTTCAAAAAAACAAAATCTTGGTATGATGAAAGTGGCATTGTGTAATCCCTGATTTAAATATAAACACTTAATATTTACAGATTTGTGAACTGTAATATCTAAGGTTCATATCTACCAAGTAACATCTAGTTTTCTGTTCTCAACAGAGCAATACATATGGACATATGAATATCTAAAAGACATAAATTTGTTCCATCCTTATCAATCCTATTTCAAGAATTTACATGCACAAAAAAAATAAGAAAATACAAAAAAGGAATTATTAGGACTGGAAATTCCTCTGACTTTGAATAACTCAGGTCTCAGGCACAGTTACAAGCTTCTTTGTTTGTTCACATTAGTGTAGTGAAATAAAAGTACCTGATACTCTTGTTTACAAGGCATTTATAAATGTTTGCTTTGGAATATTCTACAAAAGAATACTCCAAAGCAAACATTTTTAAGCCAAGGTTGCCAGTAGAGAAGATGGAAATCCCTGAGGAACATAGTATTGACAAATAAAAAGACCACTTGTATAATACACTTTTTTCTTTAAGTCAGAAACAGAGATTAATCAAAATAAAGTTATACTTAAGAGAAAAAAAACTGCACTCTGAAAACTCAAAGAGTGAGAAATGAGAAAAGACAAGGAAAAGAGATGGCCTGTGTCAAGATTTTGAACACCTCAACAGGCTCTGAAGTCTCTTCCAGTGCCAAGGAAGTTGGCTACCCATGCTCTGAGGTGGTGTCTCCAAGCAGCCCTGCACCATTTCCTGAGAAAGAGAGCCACAAGGATCTCAGCCAGGCTGTGGCCGTCCCCAGCCACTGCCACCATTCCTGCCCTGCTCACCTTGTACAGGTCCTGCAGGGCTGCACCCTCGCTGGTGGCAGTGTGGTACTGCCAGCCCTGCCAGCCCCAGCCCTAGAACAGCCCTCTTCTGCCCAACTCTTCCCTGACAGTTAGGAATATGCTGAGACATGAAAAAAAACAGTAGCCATTTTCATAATTACTATCTTTTAAGAATGGCTTAAAAGGCAGTTGTACTAGTCTGTCTGTATCTATAAATAAAGCCTAATATCTGCCACGTCACTCAGAATTGCCTGCAGGCTAAGCACAGTGTGCCACAATAAGAAAGTCTATCAACACTTCTGGCAGCAGTTTTTATTTGAAATCCTGGTATTGATTAGAATACATTTCCACATACACTAACACATCAGCAGAATCCTGTTCTTTTCACAAAAAGTTCTTTTCTTTCTCTCCAGTCTTATTTCTCTGAAATTCATATTCAGGTCTTCTGCTAACATTCCTATTTCCTATGTTATTTTGTGCTTAATACACTGTAATGACAGATATGCAAAAATGTATCAGTCACTCACCATACTGTACATATAATTCCCTTAAATTTCCTTTAAAAGTAAGTTCTGTTCACTTACAGAAACACATAAAGTGCTTTCTATGAATTTATAGATTAAATTGTTAAAATGAGTTATTACAACTTCATTTGTTATAATAAGGCTCTCTGTGGGAAGCTAATTCAGATACAGAATTATGAATTCTAATTTAATTTGTGGAGAAACAAAAAAGATGTATTACTGGGTGAATAAGTGGGATGAAAAAGGCCGCTAGCAACTACCATTTTACAAATCCATAAACTGCAGAACTGTGGAAGATCCTTCTCTTTTGCAAAAAAAATCTCAAACACAAAGGCTGCCTTACAGCTTCATCTTCCAAAAGCAAAAATGGCAAGTAACTTTTTCAGTTAGTGTTTGAAAACATAAAGCTAGTTCAACTCTTAAAATATTTATCTATGTATGCATGATACATACAGAATAATATGTTTAACAAGAGGTGTGATTCCAAGCCAGGAACTTGTTTTCGTCTCTGTTGCTACATTACTTTTTAGTTGATGTTTCAGTTCTGCTATTTAGTAAATGGCATTTCTCTGTATCTAGAGAAAAAAACAAACCAACAAGCACTTTCAACCATTAAACAATCATTTCAGTTGTTCTGGTCATGTAAAAAATTCCATTGAAAGCAAAAGCCCTTTTAAAACCTACTGTATTACTATAGTTGCAAACTCTTAAGCCCAAAAGACCAAGCTTGGTGAGACATAAACACCACTGCTAATGAATTTTTAGTCCTAGATATTTGTGCATTACCTGGTATCACAACCTATTTCTTGTTCCCCTTATAATTCCTTTTGTACTTGAATTTTATCAAACTACTGCAAGTTATTTTTTCAGGCAAGTAATTCCCAAACCTATCTTACAAAACTTCAGATATATCTGTGCTTATTGAATTTTTTTTAATGCTTTCTATAGCATGACTGGTTCTTTCAAAACTGCTGTTCATTCAGATCCACTTTTTATCTCTCATCCCTTATTCTTTCAATGCATTCCTCACCAAATAATTATATTAAACTTTTTCACTCTTTTCATCTTTTTCCTCAATAGAGAAATGTAAGCATGCACTTTTATTCTTCTTCATCATCTTCTCTGAATATTTTATTGAAAATAGTTATTTTTAGATAATAATCAAGTTTTTAATTTGTTTCTCTGACCAAGATCTCCCAAAGCCTGGAGGCACAAATTCCTTGACATAGTCTTGCCAAAAATTAGGAAGTCTTTAATGCTTGCAAAATTGCATATAATAACAAGTTTCTCAACACTGTCACATTGCTTTCTGAAAAACAATCACCACAAACACCCTTTCAGTTTGAGGTGACAGAATTGAAACAGTTTTTCCACTGTCCATGGTTTGGGTTCTATTTCTATTAATTATCTCATTTCCTATCATATGACTCACCTACTTAGACTCTGAAGTGCAGATTTGTTTTGCTGCTAAACACTCGTTTGTCTTGTTGTCATTTTCACTAACTTTCCTCCTTGTCACCATATTTCATATATGCCGGGTAGTGACACAAAAGGCCTTTGTGCTTCTAAGAAAAACAGAGTTTTTTTATTCCTTGTTTACAACATGTTCTAACTACTGCTAGTGGATTTCTGAGCACCTGGAGGAAGCCTTTATGCAAGCTTTTTTCTACAAGTTGCTTACAAACTGCTACAAACTGTTCCAACTAACCCAAAGGGAGCCTTTGGAGTTTGCTGTACCTGCTTGGCTCCACCAGAGGTTAATACAGGATGAGCAACATGCAGCCCTGCAGAAATGGTGTAGTCTGAGACGGAAACAGACAGCTGGTTCCTAACTGTGTTATGTCATCAAGGAGTGTGAGGTAAAACAGTTCACCACTGAGCTTCAGTTAAAGGCTGCCAAAAGTGCTCCTTATTATCATCTTTAATTGAATCTGATATCAAGAAGAAGAAAAATTTGACTAATCTTCCATGCATCAGAGTACTTCTTAGGGCACTTTTCTGATTTAATTATTTGGTACCTAACCAGATATAAGTTCATATGGCAATTTTTCTTTCATTAGGACACATAATCCTCTATTCAACCAGATTTTTTGAATTATGTACTCAGGAAATCTTTATGAAAGTTCCACCTCTGCATCAAATTAGTCTGAAATCAGCTGACAGACTCAAAAGTTATTAGAAGTTCAGGAATACACATGGCTGACAAACCTGCTATGATAACACAGAACAAATAGGAAAGTCTTCTTAAAGAAACAAATTTAAAAGAGAATAAAGAATATGCATTTCTCAAAATTCCTGGGCAAAGTTTAATTTTTTTTTTATGATTTGTGAATAAGTAAATTTTCCTTATCAATATCAAATAATTATCCTTCTTGTTATTGTAATCTGGAAAAAATTGTAACATTAGTCATAACTAAAAGTAGTTGGAATTTTGAAGAAGATCTATACTGGGATAAGTATTAGAGGGGAAAATATGAATATAACAGTGAAAAGAGCAAGTTATACAAAGGAAAAATGTTGTTGTCTCATTTCTGCACAGAATGCAATGGGAAATTTCAGAAAATGCCCAAAGTTTCTTTGGTTCTGTTATACAATTCATTTCTTTAGGACCACAGTAGAGAACTGTCTACTTGGCAATTTGACTGTATTTATGTATTCCATGTACTACTCAGTAAATGCTGGTGTGGGATTTCTTTTTGAATAATTCCTAATGAGCTTTGGAAACATTACCCCCTGGGTAATAGCAGTAACTTATGACAGCTATTCATATTGAAGACAACTGTTTAATTAAAAGTATTTTTTTTACTTTAAGGACGATGCCTGGCAACCACAAGTTTCTGTATATTAGCATAAGACACTTACTGTTTAATATAATATATCAAGTGTAATGAAGGTACATCCTGTAATTGAAGAAATGAGCCACTGGTAGAGTGAGAATTAGCCTGTATGAATAGTGAAAGGCAGTGAAATGAAAAACATATTTCTTACTGCTTTTATTAAATTGAAAAGTCAAACATTGGCACCATGAATGTTTGTACAATTCTTTTTAAAGATCGGCCAGCAAGATCTAATTTTCATTATTTAAATTTTGCACAATTTTCTTAGTGCCACAGTTTTATTTTGTAGTATAGAAATAACTCATTACATCTTTCATGATTTTCTAATATATGTGCTCCCAGTTCCTGTAATGTTTCTGAGGGCTTAATTTCTTTAAGGCCTTTTCTAAGATATCAGCTCTTGGAGATGAGAACACAATTCCAGTTTCATAAAAAACTAAATAAAAATATTCCTGCCTGAAAAAAATATTTTGAAAGTGTGCTATGAGCACACCTACAGCCTCAAAAGCCAAGAAGAAAAACAAAAAAGTTGCTGTAGGCATTTCTTAGTTATTATCTTACACGTGTTGAGAACAGACTTAACCCATGTTTCTGACTGTCTGGAGTTGGGGAAACCATAGCATCACCCCCTGTCAAAGAATGACTGTCATTGCCCCTTAGACTGTACTGTGAAATAACGCTTTACTGTAATAGCATGAAAAGCAATTTTATCTTTTTATAAAAAGCAGTATAAGATTCAAGAGAATTATCCTGTGCTTGTGCATTTGGTTTATGCATTTGTGCCCACCAGTTTAGCAGGGAAGTGTAATGGGAATAACCAAGGCAGTTATTTTCAGAATCAGTGTGAAAATCAGTAAAGATGACCTCATGCAACAGACAGGAAAATTATTATGTATATGTAGATACACCAGACAAATCCTAAAAAGTTGTAGCGATTGGCCTTGGAATATATTATTTTTTTTTTGTTTTGATAATTATCTCATATCATCTTGAGATGATGGAAAGACACATCAAGGACCTTGTAGCCTATTTTTAAGTGCTTTATTTTAATGCTTATTTCCCTTCTGTTTTTGCATAATACTTCTGAAGAGAACATTTCCTTCTATTGTAGATAAGACTGTTCTATTGTCACTATGCCAGTTGATGTAAAACTTTCTAATAAGTGCTCAAATTTAGAAGCTGGAGAGCAGTTGCTTGTCAGGTGTGGTACAGCAGGAGAAAAAGCCTTCTAGATCTGAAGAGAAGTTTATTGTACATAATTCTTACACACAATATTTGAGTGGGAATTGTGCCATCTTATCCAGAAGAATACAAATAAAATAGACATAGAAAAAAAAAAAAGAGAAGCACAGAGAAATTTGCTAAAGGGAAAGTGAATGAAAGACACATAACTCTGCTGCCATGATTTGCTATGGAAAAGATCAGTTACTAATCTTTTTTTGTGTTCAAAAGTCTTACTGCAGAACCTTCTCCCATATATTTGCCCCACCAAGACTGTTGTTCCTAAGGGCTGCCAGGTGGAGATGGTCAGCTTGTTCTAGGGAAGAAAAAGTATGAGAGATGCCATTTGTTCAAACTTGTCTCTACTTTGCTTTTGATCGAGATTGGAGGTGAAAAGCCAGAAAAGCTTTACTGTTTTGGAATAGAGGCAGATTTTACATAAATGTCACTCATTATATCCTCAAGCTTTCAAGATAAGATTTTTTTAGTCATGTGCAAAAAATCAATCACTGTAAGGTTCTTTCTTTTGTGGAGAAAAAAAATGAGGAAAAAAGATACTACATCAATAGAACTCTTTAATTTAAAAAGGTCTTGACATCAGTTGCTGAAGAGACAGTACTGAGCTTCTAAATATCTCACCTATTCCCAAAATCTGAACATATGAAGTGAATGACCATACCTAACTTATTTACACCCTAATATCCAAGAAGCAATGGTGAAGACAATATGAAATTAATTGCATTATATAGGTATACTTTTCACATCTTTCTCATAATAAGTCTTTCCTGCACAGGTGGCAATTTTGGTAGAGATTGTGCTTCACTACAATCATATCAAACATAGAATGAAACTTTTAAATCAAGAAAATTATGCTGTTTCATAATCATTTATGTTTCAGAAATACAACATTCTTGAGACCAAAAAAAGCTAATTACCAATTTAAAATGAAGGGTTCAAACTCTGAGTCAAGACAATTGCATCTATTCTCATTGTCTTCGCTCTCAGATGGATGTATTTTTTACAATAGTTTCCTTTGCTTCACAAGAAGGCACTGAAGACAGAAACAATAATTTTAGCAGAAGAGATGAGCTTATGATGTTTTTAAAACTTTACTTGTGCATGTTTTTTGAAGATGCCAGACAAGTGCTGAAAACATTATTCAAATTTCAGTCAAATATTTAAAATTCATGCCCAGTTTAGACAAAAAATTCAGGAAAACAACTTCACAATGCCTTGTTTTGAAGTTCTGGGAACTTACAAGGATATTTGTTGTAGTCTGCATTTACTGCACAACACCAAGTGTCTACATAGAGATAACAAACCTAGGTGAGCAGGATTCACCTCACTAATTTTAGTCACCTAAAATGTGAGTCCAGTTAAAGTCAGTCTTGTACTTGCCTCTGTATTTTATATAGAAGTTTGGGCACCTGCTGAGAGATTCTTTTGGTCTTGGAGAGAAATGAAGGCAGAAGGCATCAGCTGTCCTTCAGAAATGACCAGTGACTATGGAGAAAAATTATGAGTCTGATTCTGGAAATAAATGAAGATGCTTAACTTAGGATGGGCTTTTAACCTTTCAGATTCATAAAGGACAAGATCATCCTCACACCCTGGGGCTAATTGAATAATATAGGAGCTGCACAGACATGTGACTGAATTTCTTTCCTTTTAAAAGGGCATATATCCATAGACATGCATATATATGTGTGTGAGACTACAGATCTGCTTCTAAATAGCAAATAGATGTAGCATTTAGAAATAACATTTAAACATACATTGTTTTGTTTTGTTTTGTTTTGTTTTTTTTCCCAGTTAAAAGCAAAATGAAATTATTTTAATTTAGATCTTAACTGCAAAGATAATCTGTACTTCTTCCATTTTTTACCTCTCTGATCATTCTTTACTATGGCACCTTCCTAGAATTGTGGATCCATTGTAACCAATGGATCTCTGCAGTTTAGCAGGTACAAGAATGGCATAATGAGACTTTAAGCAAGTTGGTGTAACAGCTGCTACTTATGCCATAGTCTGAACTATACCCTTGGGTGAAACCTATTGTCTTGGCATTGCCTTACATCACTGACATGCTTTCAGCTCTCTCAAACATCAGCTAGAGCAGAGAGGCTGTTGTCCTATATCTATCATGGTATAGGACGTATCACCTATTATAATCTGTGTTGTTTGTAATTTAAACATTTGCTGAATGAGGGCTAATGTTACAACCTTGCCAGAGAAGTACATTCAAGCATAAGTAAGGCTTCTGTTAAAAAAAATTAGATGAAACATTTGAACAAAAGGGAAACAGTAATAATCATCATCAGAAATGTTCACGTCAAAATTGATAGGAATTCTACAGACAAAATTCCCATGTAGCTTTGGATAATGGCATTCTGAGATAGTAATTCTACTGAATTTAATAGAATTGCTTCTATTTAGAAAACTTTTGGTTTTAATGAATATACTACCTGTTTTCATATTTACAGAGTCCTTTTCTCCCCCTGACATTTGTGAACCATCTTCCTTTAGAAACAAACAGTACAGCCGCATCCACATTGATAAGTAGTGATTCTCTGGGTTGCTCACTGATTATGATAGGACACCCAAAAGACAGCAAGCCCCTGTGTAGCCATAGTTCATTAAGCACGAGGAATGTGATGGAAAAGCTCCAGGCTGGCTTTCCAACAAGTGTTCACAGGGTTAATTATTTTAAAAAGGATGATTGCTCAAACTAATTTAGTAAAAGCACTTGTTTCGAGTAAAGCACAAATGCCTTCAAAAACTAAATACAGAAGTTTGCATCATTTACAATGACTGATATCTTAAACAAAATATTTCATCCTGAAATGTTGTTGCTTTTCAGTCAGTATTACTTACATGAGATTTTCAAATCAGTTTTCCACAATCTCATTTTTGGAGGTGCTGAGACATAAAATGGCTCTTCCAGAAGCCACTGGATGTTCTGAGTACACGATACCAGCAAAGATCTGACATAAAAGTAACAAAATGAGGATTTATATGTTTAAGTTCTCCTGTTTGATCTAAGCATTAAGGACTAAGGTTCCAACATCAGAAAGTGATTTCTGATAAAATATTCTTCTGGTCATTAGTGAATGCAGAAAACTCATTACAATAATAGTGTTTGCCCAGTAACTTCCATCAGCAGAATCTGATGCATGCACAGATGTGCATCCCACAATTAGCTGAGAGGCATTTTCTTAACTTTCTGGTGAAAATAATTTACACCAAGTCCCCAAAGTATAATAATTTTCTCTGATATTTATATCAAGTCTTATATTTATAACAAATCCTCTTTCCTATATGCAAATGGATGATCAGTATCCACTAGTAAAATGCCATTCTCTCAAGTCATTACAGCTGTTTATACAGGAAACACATGGCTGAAAGTATGGTGAAAGTAAGTGTATGGAATTAAACTATTTAAATATGGAGGGTTATAACACCATGGTGTTTTATTTTTATGTTTTCTTTTTACTTTATAAAATGAGAGGTTGTAATTTGCATGTGGTGGTGGTCCTGAATAACAAGAACACTTTTGTAAATCGATTTACAAAATACACTGCAAAAAAACACACAGTAAATTAATGCTGAAATAATTTTCATTAGGAAGTGCCATTTTAACAAAATCAGGCAGACAAGGATGAACAAATTGAGAGACATTTTTAAAGAATAGTAAGTGTACTTGTTTTTTTCTTAATGGAATTCCATTTCCCATAATTTATCACCTTTATTTCCCCCTAATTGCCTTGTTGTCCTGGACTATCTTTTGTTCCTTACAGACCAAATTTTTTCCTTTATTTCTTCTATTGCCCATACCCTTAGAGAGAAGGATGAAAGGTAATGTGAATCACTAGTCTACCTAGGGAGAAGAGCAAAGAATGAGAACTGTTTTCTTCTCTTGAAGAGAATAATTTCTCTGATTGTTCAGCCCTCTTTCCTTCATTGTTGACTTGTTTCACATGAAGTTATATTGCAAAGTAATATAGTAGCAAAATATGTTGGTATCTAACTTATTTTGTATTTCTTCTATAATATAATTAATGTTGGAATTTCTTCTAAATAAAAAGTTCTTAAGTCCATGTTGTATCATATCAATTTTATGTGATTTTACATGCAATTTACCTCATCAAGCCTTAATCATCTAAAAGTTAGATGTGACATCAAATTTAGGATGGTCATGTAGGCACCATCTGTCTTTAATGGAGAGGCAGGCATCTCAAGAGGGCCATTCATCCCACTGGCCTAAGACACTTGTATTAAGATGGTATGGAGGTGTTTCAAATGGAGCCTGTTTGATCAGTTTAGATTAAACGTATGCATATTTCATGGGTAAAATCTGGGGAGATGAATACAGCCCCACGCCAAAGGCTTGAGTTTTTCATTCATGAGAATGGATGCAGTGTGTTATATATCAATTACATAAAAACTGTACAATTGAATGTGAAAAAAATAATAAAAGCAAGCAAGAAAAAAACCTCTTAGTTATGATATTAGTGTGGCACTCATTTGTTCTTGTTCAAATAAAAGGTTTAGGGACTGAAGATATTTTTTGTCTTTCCTTGTTGGAAAACTTCTGTTTCAAAAGGCAGTTTTTAAAATGTCAAATACCATACATGACAACAGCGACATTTCACCTACAGCTGAAGAGAAACTTGTCAACTTATCATTCAGTTACTGCATCCAAGCATTTCCACTGGGTTTTTTTAAAATAATATTCAGGGATGAGTATATTATTAAATTAAGTATCCAATAGCATAAAAAAAGATGTTGCTTAAAGAATGTATGTTTAGCATTTTAAAGTGAGTTCAAATGTTAATTGCTTTCTTTATCAAGTAGGGTTCCTAATTAGCAAACTGTTAGTGGCTGGAAACTGTTTACTGCATGCTACACTACCCCAGAATAAAAAGGAACAATTTATCAGGAATGATTTGAAATGAATGAGAATGTCAAGATATGGATTTCATACAGAATATTCTGTCTTTCAAACATGGACATCAGCTCTCTAATCTCAGTTCTTACAGTGGTGTCTGCAATTTGTCAGCCACCCTTCCTTTCACCTCTCACAACTACAGCCTGACTCAGTAAATCAGTGATACCAAAGAGAGTGGATGAAGTAAGGCAGTTTGTGCTACATTGTTTGGAAGTATCAGAAAGATACACAACCATACACTAGGGCCTAATACACTTTAGTCACAGTCTAACTTTTAGCCATCTGCCCTTGGAACAGCTCTGCTACCTTGCATGACATTCGAAATTTGGCATCTCTTCAGTGATACAGTGCACAGGTTTTCATACATAGCAACCAGAGGCAGTAGGAAAAGGTATTTGAAAGTGCATACAGAAGTAGTACTCTAAAATGCCTGAGCTCTCCTGACATATGCCACATAAAATGTAGGTCAGGAAAAAAAAACAAAAATGAAGCAAACAACAAAAAAGGCCATACAATTTTTCATGTAATCTCCTACATGCATTCTTTATGAAATGCTCTCAGTGAGTAAGAGAATAAACATATCTCTATAGTTCTGTTTGCAAAGCAACTTGCACAGAGTGGTCACAGTGGTAACTGATACTAAATGAACAATTCATGACTGAGTTCTGCCTTCACTGTGCAATGACTGGGTAAACCATCCAAACAAACAGCACACGCTTTACTCTTTTCTCCTATGTGGTCTTGGAAATCACCCCTGTATACATCAACAAAACACAGTATACTAATATGCTCTGAGGAAAAAAAATTAAAAAGCCATGCAAAACAATTTCTAAGCAGAAGGGAGGAAAAATATCATATTTTCCAGAACTAGAAATAGCATATGGCCTGATTTACACTAATTCAGGGAGCAACAGTACCGATTTTTTTTCTGCAAATGGTGATTATCCAGAAAAAAAAAAAGAAAAAAAAAAAAGTTGTCATTGTGAGCTGTTACTGGAACTTCTGCAAAAAAGATCTGAATTGAGATCTTGTATAGAATTATACTGTCATTTTTGTCTTATTCTTTCTAAGGAAACAGTTTAACAAAGTTATTTCAATACACCCAGCAGAAGGGCTATGTGTGTAGTCTTTCAGGCTGGAGATACTACAGCAATGGTGGATGAAAAAGGAAACACAGTAATCACTTCCTTTTTACCAGGTTCAGTATTCTGATCTAAATAAAATAAAAATTTAAAAAAAAAAAAAAAAGCCCCCAAAAAAACCTGAAAAAACTCAAATCAAAAACCCTGGACTCATTTATGACCAGAGTATTGTGGGTGTATTTTAAACAAATAACTCACCTAAATAATAGACAACAGCGAAAAAGGACAATAAGCTGAAACATGACTCATGATGATGAGGTAGTTTTAGGGAGTGCCAATTTACTGTGTCTGTCTAGAGCTGGTAGTGGGTGAGACAGGGTAGAGAAAAAGAGAGAAAGAGATTTGTATCTCTCTGCCTCCAGACATTTAAAATTAATGACCCATAGTGTGATGCATGAGTTTATGCAGAGATACCTGAAGGATGTGTTGCTTCTATAAAGCTCTGTATCTGTGCAGTAATCCTTTATGTGTAGCAGATTGCAGATAAACTAGTCATAAGCAGCAGCAGAAAATGTGCAAATGAATACATAACGCCCACTTAAAGCTTATGTTAATTCAACTGCTGCTTTGAAGAAGAATTAGCAATGGGTAGTATGTGCTCTGTCTTGCTGAACAGCTACTGTCACCCTACAGTTGTTTGAAAACCTAAAAAAAGAAGAAACACCTGATGTGCATATTGTGCAGCAGGCTGCAATGTTAGTAATAGAAGAAACATTATGAAGCATAAATTAATTAACTTCTGGAGAAAAATATAAAGAATATACTTCATGCAGAAAGAAGGAACCAGGATTTTCTATATGAAAAATGCATCATTTCACAAACTCCATTGGCACTGTGATCTGAACAGATGTTTGTTGCAGCTCTGTTTCCTTGGCCCTCTCTGAAGTTCAATTATTCCAAACAGGTAAGCAACCACTGTTAAAATTAATTGGCCCTTGAGTGGGCCAAATGAATTATTAGGAAGTGGAAAGAGTGTGTCCCTTTCCCAGCTCACAGTTTGGGTCAAAGATTATAAGCACAACAGTGCACAGCCTATATTAAATGCAGCTCCTGTTGATGTAGATGTTCAAAAACTATTGGCTTAGCCAAGGACAAATCTGCAGGGAGAAATGAGAAATGGCCCAATAACTGGATTAGTAACTTTGGTTGGTGAATTTCCACTCTGTTCTACAGCAGAGACAACTCACAGGTACAATCCATGCTGTTTTCTGAATTTAAGAAAATACACACAGCAAAATACGTAATTTCAGAGCCTGGTCTCCTGCTTTCTAGGCAAAGATGTTACATTGAGCTAAAGTAGCTGTGTTACCTTGGCTGAACTTCCAGCAACTCTCATCATCACATCTCCTGTTTCAAGCAGCAGGAAAACTTGGTTCACTTTCTCCAAGACTGTAGTACTTCTCCATACAATGGGATAACCTTTTTTCAAGCACAAATATCAGGATTAAACCGGAATGGATTTAAGAGGGCCTGCTGTATAGCTCAAGTTGCTACAGATGGATATTTCTGTCCCTGCTTTGTGCTGTCACATGATTGCCTATGATTACATACAACAGTATATTGATAACACAGTCTTCTGATTAGGAATCTGTCAACAGGTGCACACTTTCCACAGATCAGCCATAAGGGAGACCTTCAGTCTACCACCTTTATATGAGAACTGAAAAAGAAAAAAAGGTATGAACTTTATCAAAGGTTTTAAAGGCAATATACTGAATACTTTTGATGGTTACATGGTATTTTTATGCTGAACCACTTTACAAAGAAATATAAGGATTTATCTTATAAAAGCACTTAAAGACCTGACTTCAGTTCTAGGGAGAGTAGTTACCCCACAGCTACATCACCAAAAAGGTTACACTATCTACTTCTTTTTTTTTTACTGCTGACATTCACAATTTTAATTTTCAAAGACTCCACAAACTGTAATCAAACACAATAGATGTCTGAATTTTGTAAATGTATCCTCTTCTACAAGTTATACGTCCAATTTTTTATAGCAGTTGCCCTTAAAAAGTTAATATAAGCAAAGCTGTATATCCAGGTTCCTACTCTGAAGAGAAATAGAAGCCTTCAAGAACCACTCAGCCTATCATAAGATGTGAGCCTAATGTATGTAGGATGAATGACCCTCTGACAGTGCCTTCATTGACTAAAGAGGGGAATTCATCAAGATCAGTCCCATTTTCACTCAAATATCTACTTATGTGCATGTGAAAGACAACTCAAACCATACCTGTGTGAACTAAATGTCCACTGAACTAAAAGTCCAACTGAATGTTCCCTCAAGGTCTGAGGGTTCTCATGACACTTCTACTGGATCTGTCATCATACACAAAGAAAAATTGCTGGAAGAGGTGCTTATGCCATTTTCACTATGCCATTAGAGCACTCAGAAAGGTTTTGAAAGTCTTCAGCTCACATTCTTTATCTCCCTCAGGGGTCTTGAACTCACTTTCTGCAAGCATGGCCTTGGTTTTAACACATTTTGGAACAGATCTCTTCTACCTCTCTAGCAGAAACAGATCTATTCATATGCAGTCATTTAAATGTTGGGGGTAAACATAGAGAATAAAACCATCTTTTACCTTAAATGCTTGTCAGAATATTAGGAGATGTGTATTAAACACCTTCATCTAAGTTGTATTTTTTTATTAAAAGGTGAATAGCTTCAGCTGAAGTGGCCAAGAAGACTCTCCTTCTTCCACTCCCAGACTACACTGAAGTGCAGTGATTAGGGTAGTCTTAAGGAATCTAAAGGATTGCTGCTCAAGTCTCCTTGGGCAGGAGAAAAATACTCTGTGGAAAAGGGCTAGACTTAATAATCAACCTAAGGAAAGTTTCCTCCAATTCCTTAACTATTTCCCTTCTCTTTTACAGAAAAACAGACAATTAAAGTACGTGAAAACAGTGGTCCTCTTTAGAACTATTGGCTGGAGTCACATGCTGTGACAGCAATTAGAACTGAAGGCACTCCTGGTTTACAATTAGTGATTTAAAAAAAAAAAACCCAAACAACAGAATTAAACCGAAATCAAACATAAGCCAAATAAAAACGAAACAAAACAAAACAAAAACAAAACAAAACAAAACAACCAAAAAACAAAGAACCAACAACAAACAAAACCCAAACAAGCAAACACAACCACAAAACCTCCTGGCATTTACAAAACAAGCTTCCACACAAGCTATAAAGAAGGAATACAAAAGAAACCTTAATGCGTGTTTGGAAATGAACTTACATTGAACCCTTCATGAGCAAAATTAATTTGGCACCTCTGATTTCCACCAGGGACTAGAGCTGGAAATGACCATGGCCTAACAGAAAGGCTTTTCTTCTGGTATTTCCAGCTGAGATGCCAAGTGGAAGTGCTGGAGTCTGATAAGAAATCTTACTTTCATAGATGTTTGTCCAAACATGACCCAAACGTTAAAATTTTGGTTATCTGGCTGTCTTTGCAGACTGACACTCAAGTGAGTTAGCAGAACAGTTTTAATTATTTATAATGAAGTTCACATTTGTTGTTTTAATAGAAAACTTCTCTCTTTCCAAAGAAACCAAAGCAATGAAAGTATAATGAAAATCCTACAGGTTAATACAATAGTGAAAGGCAATAACTAACAAACAGATGCTTAAAATACAGATACTAGATACAAGGCTTTCCAAACAAAATAAATGCATTTTAAAAATCTGTCTTCCTTCCTTACCCTTTTAAATTACAGTGAGAAAAAATTTTACTCTGAAGATCTCTTGTAAAATCACAGAAAACACTGTGAAAGTACACAGAAGTCCACTATTAAACTGGCTTATCTTTAGAACAGACTTCTTCTGTAAAACCTGTCTTCATTCATACCGCCATGCACTCTGCTCATCTCTTAAGATGAACTTTAAGTGAATTTTTACAAGAAATGAGATCTTAGATGGTTGCTCAGTGGAAGTTTCAGTCCTCATCCTGATCTAGCAGCACCAAGATGTAAAAACAGACAAGATGTGCTACCTATTTTCTGAATGCATTACTAATGCATTTTTGATGGTGCTATGTTCAGAAAAACTAATAAAGAGATTATAATGCACTCTCAACGATGAACTAAAAATAAAAACACTCTCTGACCTGGGAAACAACTGTGTACAATGCAGTGATAGTGAGGGACTGAACCAAATAAACCATTACAGCTAACTGCTTCTATTTGCATCAGCCTGTGAAATAGCTTCAGTCCTCAGTGCTGGGGAATGAAGTCATCTTGTCTTCTCTAATAGCACAAATTATTAAAGAGAAACCTTCAGATAAGTTGTCTGATAAACCACAATCATGCATCAGTTTCTGTACTAGCAATTATATGGCATTTTCTAGCAAATTCATGCTTTTAATATCTACAGCTGTGTAATTAATGTAATCATCTGATCAATTTATATGATGCATCTGTCCCAAATATTCTGGATGAACATATATATTCATGTACATATACAAAACCTCACTTTATTGATTAAATCAGGATGACACAATTTAAAATAAATACCTTCTAACCTTCAAAACCTAGACAAGTTTCCTCTTAATAAAATCTCAAGTTATTATAACTTAGTTATAATAGTTATATTATTTTATTTTATTTTATATTATATGATGTTGCAATATAACATATAGTTATTATATTAAATTATTATATCAGTATATTCAATGAAAATCAGCACACCAGACCAAAAAATAAAGAGTACACTGGGGTAGAAGTTCATCCATCCAGAACTCCAGATGTGAGGACCATGAGCACATATTCCACTTGTGATCTTATCTGTTGCCTTGTAAGTGACCGTGTCCTTCAGATACAATTAACTAAAAAAACAATAATTAGTGCATGTCCAGAATGGAAATGATAGTGGAAGTGAGGATAGCTATTAAGCAGCAATGCACAAAAGACCTGGAGTAGAAAACAAAATTTATTTTGCTCCTGATGAGGTTTGCAATGCTTTTAAAACTTAGAGTATAATTGCTTACCCTGGATAGACAAAATATTTGAAAAACTTCATTTGAACATGTACTTGTAAACAAGAAAATAAAACAGAACAATTCCCTTGCTACTGTTGTTGCCAATGCATCAAGATGCACCTAAAGATCCTAAAAGGCTTTCTCAGTCCACAAGCTTGGCTAAAAGGAAGGAAATTGCTCCTTCAGACTCAGACAGTACCTCTCTCAGACAGTCTGCCAGCATCTCTCAGATGTTCTTCAGGTAATTGCCTCTCACCCAAGCAATGATCTCAACCCAGCATGAAGAAAAATGAGGAACTGTGTCATCTGGACAGTATGAAACACAGTGCAGCTATGTGACATCACCAATTGCACTCAAAGGGGTCACAGTGTTCCCTTTAATGACTACCTATTACCTATATAATTTTAAATAAGATGTATCAAGTCTGTAAGTAACATCTTTTACATCTTATTTACATCTATGTAAATAAGATGTAAAAGTCTGCCATCCAACAAACTGCCTGTCTTCTTTGGTAGAAGAATCATTCTAAAGTTCCCCTTTCTCAGAGGAAAATAATGGCTCTTTGGGTGTGTCTGTACTGGCTTTTGCCAGGAACTGTAAATGTCACATAAGTGATGATCCATGTAAAAAGTCACTTGTGACAGTTTTGAAATAATTTGTTTGGAGTCAAAATGTATTTGCTAGTGTCTTATGTAGCCAGAAGGTATTGATTCAAAGATCAAGAAAGGCAAATACACTGTTGCTGACATTTTTGAAAGGGTCATATGCAAAACACATCTCTCTCAGAGTTTCTAAAACCATTTTCTGATTTTCATCTCTCTTTGTGTTTAAGACTAGGGATCTATCAGAAGACTAGGGATGACTCAGCAGAAGCTTTCATCACCTCACATATGCTAACTGAATTCTCAAAATATCTGCTTTAATTCAGATCTAGTTTGGTCATTTCTGCAGAGCTCATGGGTTTTCCATAAGTGCCATTCCAAAGACAGAGAGGCAGCCGCTTCTGCCGGCTCCCAGCATTCTCATTTCCTGCGAATGAGAGGAAATGCAATGCCTGTTTTATTTTTGCTTTTGCAATAGTATAAACTCACAGCAGCTTTGATGGATTTACAGCAGATATAACCCATGTATGAAAAAAATTCTAGATATAAATAGGTTTAGAGGTAACTGGAAATAATTAAGTTTGAAGTAGGAACACCTATTGAGTTGTTCCAGAGGGGAACTACTTTTGAACCAGAGAATGCATTTGGATCATCTCCACTATGAAGTGATAAGCTGTGTAAGTTCAAAGTACAATGGAAAGCCCTGACATTATCCATGCCTGTTAGTAAACAGTGCTGGTCTAAGTGCTATGGGAAATACCTTTGTGATTGTGGACACAGACCTATTGTGACTGTAAGGCTCTGTATGTCTGTTGTTATTCTGTTAGAGGTTATTACTGTACCTCTATGTGTCACAGTCTTTCAAAATATTCTGAAGTCCAGTATGTCTTACTATTCAGTGAAGAAACACCTAGCAGATTTTTCTAAAAAGTCACTATAATGATAAAAATCTATAACCATGACTTAAACTCTAGTCCACATAAGCCTGGACATTTTCTACAATTATCTACCACATTCCTTTTAGACAGCAAGCCAAGAGTACCAAAACTGAGATAGATAATGTTCCTGTCTTCTCTGGAAAAAATGTAAAGTGACAGAGTGATCCTCTCTGCACTTCTTTTGTTCCTTCAAAAGAAGAGCCAAGTCTTAGGATTACTGGGACATGCTATACACTGCCTGTCTTCAATTTTATGCTGTGAATGTTAGGAAGAACTGCAACAGACCAGACAGAGCCCAGAAACAATAACTGCTTGTTGTCTCCTCAAAGATAATTTCATTCCTAAAAGAAGGAAGTGGGTTGCAGTCCATAACTCTATATTCATGTAGTAAATATGAATATGGTCAGTGCTTAACATCAGTGTAACTCTAGTTTATACACACACAGAGACAAAAAAACCCACCAAAAACAAAGAAAAAACAAACAAAAAAAAAAAAAACCAAAAAAAAAAAAAAAAAAAAAACCACAAAAAAACCCCAACCAAGCCCCAAAACTACAGCAGTAATATATACCAGTGCTTACTTCGGAAAAATACTAGATTCTTGACTGGGCCAGTTTAAGGGTAACTCCAGTCACATTCAGAGAATTATACTGTTTTATGCTTGCTCAGAGTTTGGACATAGATGTAACAACTAATAGTCTGAGGACTAAGGAAAATGGTAAAACAGTGAACCAATAGGAATGTGGACTTACCATGCACTTACTGTGTGTTTCACTGGAAAATGAAATTCATCTATACAGAAGGATATTCTTAAAAGTGTACCCTGTCTGAATTTAATAAGAGGTGGAGGAAAAAAAGAAACTGCAAGGGCTGTTCTAATTCCCTGTTTACTGAAATAAAACATTGTAATATATCACTGTTGGCATATCCATGCTCGTGAGTATTCTCTAGCTAACCAGGTTAAATATTTAACTTTGCACTAACAACCACCTTCATGAGTTTTCCAGTTCTGGACAATGAGTTTGCATTGAACACCTTGCACAGACTATTTTCTGTATTTGCCTGATTGCAATGATTCTTATTCATGATTCTTGCATGCAAACAGGCTTTTTGAGAGTTCTTCAGTTCCAGAGGGCTATTTTCCACTTGATGTCAATAATTCTTTATTCAGCTATTTATCAGAATTCTTTTCACTGCATCTAATGGGTGATGTCACCAAGAAAGAGTTATAATTGCAGGTGGGAAATGAAAAGGAGATCAAAAGGCTTTCAAGAAACAAAAGTTCTCTATTTATACAAGTTCTAAGAAACAAAGAATGCAATAAGAAACAAGCTGACAACAAAATAAAATTCAAATGGGAGCAAAATTATGGCTAAACACACTAATCTTCAAAGTTTAACATGGATTGTCAGCAGTTCTTTGAAGAAATCATGTTTCTGAAATTGCAAATGTAGAGCCATTAGTCAGCTATATATGAATGAATATTTCCTTTTTCCAAATCAGATTTATGGAATATTTTGCCTTCTGTCAGACTACAATATATTTGCATCTAATAGTCTAATTTAGAATGCTTGAGTTATAAATAGATGGGAAATGTGGCATAAATTAACATTGATACCAAAGACTAATGTGTTTTCCTTATGAACTGTAAACTGCTCCCATGTCAAGGGAAAGCAAAACTGCTCTGCACTTGAGGTTTTCTGAGGTAAGAATGCATTGGTATGTTTGAGCAGGCACAGCACTCTTGGGTTGTGAGATGTGCTATCCAAATTCCTTTCCATGTTAACTATTACTGACCTTCAGCCATGGAAAGCAGCTAGTAGGGTGACTTAATTTGGCACCTGTTCTGGGGATTTCTGGATAGCTGAAGCCAAAAGCAATCCATATTTAGGTGCACCAGCCTGTTCTCAGCACATACTGTATTTTATGGTGGATTTCCTCAGGAGATTGTAAGGGCAATGCCATGTGGGAATTCCTAAGTGTTGCCTTTCACTCCCTCAAATACAAATGTGAGGCTGTTTTTTACTGAGATCTTTTTTTTTTTTCTGGTAAGAGTGGCATCCATAGCAGAGATTCCTCCAGTAGAATAACACATTTTCCAGAAACACCTCATGGGAACACACATTTCTTGTGAATGAGAAAGGAAAGCAAACTATTAATCAAGTGAAACGAGGCTTGCAATCCTATTGGGTATGGACACTGTGTGGAATTTTCTTCTTATTTCTTGAGAATAATCACAGGAAGAGTGTGGGTGGATTGGCTCACATATGAAAAGTCACCTCTCAGATAAAGGAAAAACAACATTTGGAAACACAGGGTCCTAGACAGAGGACAAAAACACAGAAATAAACTGGAGTCGAGTCTTGTCTGTCACTCTATGCTGAAACAATCATTCCACTTCCAGTAACACAAGTACAGCACCTTTTCAGTTTCTGATACTGGAACTACACTATCCTCTATGTATAAATTTATTACTTTACATTTTTTAGAAATAATGCTTATAAATAGTTACAAAACTTTTAGTTTTCCAGAATTAAAAAATAACTACAAAGACCTGAATGATGTAGTTAGATTCCAACACTCATTATGAAAGAAAATAAAAAAATTACAGAGCTTCAGGTAAACTTCCGCCACGAACAATTTTTCATCAAGGTGCATTACATTCTTATATGAGTTTACTGTTTTCAATGACTGATGAAAATACCTTTATTTCTTTTCACTTTCACAGATATATGGAGGCTATAAGAATTTGCATTAGAGAAAAGATGGGCATGATTTTCAGAGGAATGAAAGGGGACGGTTCTGAAACTTGTTTCCTCCCCTACCATAGCATTTTTATGCTAGTGCGAAATATTCTTGAGCCAGCTGGTTGTTTTGTTCACACTGGCTTTCATTGCCTAATCTAGTGAATTCATTATAGCTCCCTGCCTGAGGGCTCAATTTTCAGCTGCGCTGAGCATGACCCATATCAGCTGTGGGAAAAGGAAGGCAAAGGCTCTGCGGGCCCCTCACACCTCCCTGCACTCTCAGGAAGCTGTGGGGTGACCCTGCTGCTGCACCAGCCCAGACAACCATGACTAGGTGACATTGCCTTGCATGGGTCTTGGAAACTACTCTCCTAGCAGGAGTTCGCTTGCCAAAATGTGAATTTGGTGTCAGGGACTTGCAGAGTAGGAGAAGCTGCCATGAAATAATGATAGTTCTGTGTCAGAAGGGGACTTTCCCATACCAGGCATTACTTGATTAATTCACCCTGGGAAGTGCTTCAGGCCTGATTTTGCAATGTAAAGAGAATTTTCTGGAGTCAGAATCTAGAAGAGAGTGTGTTGTTTCTGAGGTAACCAGACTCTAATATCATCGCAATAAGTAGTATCATTTTGTTTCTTGGTTACATGCTAGAGATGTGACATTACAGAGAAGGTCTGTGTCAAATGCATTCTATCTGCTCATGTGCTACCAAAGGACAAACAGTACTCTGTTTTTAAAGCATTTTGGCTTAGATTAGTGGTTGTGGAAAGGGAGCTATGTCCATTTTGTCCTCGCTAGCAAGTGGGCGTTTGCCTCCCACACTCACGTCACTGCCACATTTGGCAGCGGTGACACTTTGGCAGCAATAATTTATCTAAGCAGTCCCAGCACTGTGAAGTAGTCCCACTACTCCCTAAAAATTTTCTTGAGTTGAGTAGTTTGGCTCTTTACTTCCAGTTCACTGACCTATGGTCACTCCTTATGTGCACACACAAACACATGTGAATGCCCATGCCCAAAGTACTGCAAGGAACTTAAAACTTACAAATCGACAGGACAAAATGGTCCTAGTCAAGTAGGAAGAACAAGCAAGATGAAAACATCATAAAGACCCCATGCTGGCACAGCATACTGACTCATACTTTCCAGTTATAAATGTCATCCATTAGGTTAAAAAAAATGATAATAAAAATCAGTCTGCATTCTGGGTTGTGGTTATTTTATTGCTTGCTTTAATAGCTCTGCTCTTCATCAGCTCCAGTATTCGGCAGCTGATCCCTCTTTCCTTCGGTAAGGACATGTGATAGTTTTGCTGAATAGCTGCAAACATGCTCTCTGCTGGGTACTAATAGCTGGCACATTAGGCTGCTTGGTGAGCTGTGGCAGCCAAACAGAAATGCTTTCAACAGAATGATTTCAGTAAAGAAGTAGAGAGTTGGGATTTTTTTTTTCCTTTCTCCACTCTGCTTGGTGCCAGAGTTCTTAAAATAGTACTCTCAGAGTTTTCTTGTTACCCATTTTGGAACCCAGATGTAGGAAGCCAGCCAGCACAGCTGGTGGAGCCTAAGTGTCTCACAGATAGGGAAAGATTATGTGGCCTTCATTTTTCTCTTAACTGTTAGCTTACACTTTATTCCTAGCTGTTATTGATGTTATTGCTATTGGAGTGTCAGGAATAAAATGCCCAGGCTTGCTGAGTTGGAAGTCCTAGGAGCTGAAGACCATCCTCTCCTCCTGTTGTCATTGTCTTGCCACTGTACTTTCTTAGCTTCCCTGATTCCCTCATCAGGAATGTGGATTTAATTAGTTGTTCCATTCTGAACCCACATTGATACCTGTGCTGAGCTATTAGAACTGATGTGCAATGATGCTGTGAACTCATTCTCACAGCAGGCTCTGTATAAAATCAGCTTTCTTCTTATACTCGGGAGTATATGCTAGATTTCTAGCACATTTCTGAGGAGAAGAGAGTATATGAAGTACCAGTACCAAGCTTCCTGACAGCAAGCTAAAATATACACAACAAATTGAAAAGAAGTGATGTGACAACCAGTCGAGCTTCCTTATAGTCATCTAGTAGGTACTGGGCTGGCTCTCTTAGAGACATGGGAATTATCTTCTCCTAAGGATGCAAATCAGATTGCTGGAAACCTTCAGTGAAATTCTGCTTCTGTGAATTTTTTTTCCTATTAAAGCTTTGCTATCACCTGAGCAGCCTCATGGGATCTTTCCTCATGTAAGGTGTGGTAACTCCTACCAGCCTTGAGTTACTTATAATCATATGGTTTCTGAAGGGTGGTTTTTGAGAGCAGCCCAGTCTGGGGTATTACAGTTACAGACCACAGAACTCCATGTTCCTAGTACATCTGTGAAAGCATTTGGGGGAATGGCAGTACGGATGGAAGCAACACTGATTCATTCTATCTTCATATGGAAACAGAGGGAACAGTTGGCCTCTCCAAACTGGAATGATACAGAGATCTGAATATGCAAAAATAGCACAGCAATTTCTAGGCAAAAACTAAATGCTTCTCAGAAATGCATTGAAAAACAGTGCATTGAGGATCACTGTGAAACACTTGAAAGGTACAGAGTGCAACACTTTGTTACACTAAGCCTCTTGACTTATAGTTCATATGCTGAAAATCAAGAGGAGTCAGGTATTGAATCCTTGCTTATACTTTTAGACTTTTTCTAGCACTAAGCATATTTTCTACCATAAACAAAATTCTGATTGCAGCACACACGAAGGAATTATAGAGGTTTTTGGAGGTAGTGGAAAATAAACTTCTTCACCAATTTAGGTTTCTGAGAAACAATTTCTGGTGGATGTCTGGCTTTTAATTTACAGTTTTCCCTTGCTCACCATTTTCTTCTCCCTCCTCATCGCAGAATCAGAATAATTTGGTTTGTGCCTGTATCTCCCTGATGGGACCCTCAGGTCCAGTGTCTTAGCTAACGCTGGTAATAAAAATGGTCTTGCATGAAGATGTGGGTCTGTGAGTGGGAGCCTCTGATTCATACATATTCCTTTCTACCAGCAGAGTTGCAGGAACAGTAGCCTCCAGTAAGCAAACAGCTGAGAAGGTATTTCTTTAAACAGCTTCTGCTGTTTGCACAGAGAATATGAATACAAGTCGCTACAGTCTCCACTGACTCATGCATGTGACCGTGTTCGAGCTTATGCCTACCTCCATTTCCTTCCCTTGTGTCAGCAACTCACAGCTTCTGTTGCTTCTGAAGTTCACTGTAATTATATATACAAGCAACACATGACTAGAGAGCTTTAAATGAGATCAGGAGTTTTGCATGTAGGCTTTTGTTGCCACATGCCTCCTTTTTTAGGGAAGAGGGGCAGCCTAATGCCCAAGACTGGAGTTTTACCTGTACCTGCTAAAGTCTGTACCCAGCTTTCACTAGGATTTTGCAAGTTTCTCTCTCCTTGGAGGGCTTCTCAGAGGATTTAACCTGAGCAGAGAGGTGTTTGTTGTGTTCCAAAAGCCAGTTTCATGTTATCAGCCACTGGAAGTGTCTCACCTAAGCTACTATTTAGGATTTGTATATTAATTGCTGAGGAATAAGCAGTTTCACAAGTGAGTTCTCCACATTACAGGACAGATGTCTAAGACAACAGATGAATTTGCATGCGACATTGATAGAGAGGGTACTCCCAACTGTATTAAATGCTAAGTTAAAGTTTATGTGACTAAATCTGTATAAAGTAAACTTTTTTTGTAATTCTTCTCTCATGACTGAGTCTACAACAGAGAAACCACATTGAAATCTCTATGTACCTCCTTTCCAGATGATTTTCTACAACGATCCTCACTAACTCAATTATCTATAAAACTACCCCAAAGAAATAAGATCTTGAAATAGATAACAGATGCACTTAGGAGTTACATCTTGTGATGAATGAATACAAAATCCCAGCTTCATTATAGCCAGCCCACACAGTCACATTTTTTATTGCTCATATATAATGATCAGAAATCATTTGGGACCAAAAAAAGATAAACTGCAGTCAAAATTCTACCACTATCTCTAAAATAAAATAAAATAAAATAAACTTTAAAATAAAATAAAATAAAATAATTTAAATTATTTACAATGTTTAAAGCACCTGGGAAAAGCACCCTAACTGCTTGCTAATTTCCATCCTTAGGATGCTCTCAGTAAGAGCTCTGGTATCTTCCACTCTTTATTACCCTCTGCTATACCTGCCCTGATTGCAACACATCATTGACAACAATCTGTTCGTTCTATTTACAATATCTTTAACTGGAATTTCACCCATGAAATTTAGCTTCCTGTTTATTCCTAATCCTGAATACAAACTCTATGACAGTTAATATTACTTCTGTTCTGTTTAAATATGCTCATGATTTATAGCAAGTAACTCTTGGCAAGTTGCCTTTAAATATTTGTCATTGTTCTATAAATTCTTGTGTCAAGAGACACGTTCAGAGCAGGTAGCTCAGTGTGCAGGTTCAGTGTGAGTAGCAGGTTGGACTCTGGGTGGCTGGAGCACGAAGCAAGGGGCTGTGAACTGTTGACCCTTTGCATAGGAAAGGGCCTGGGGACCTGTGAGCCAGGGGAGCAGACACTCAAGGGCACTCAGGAGCTGGGGACTGAAGAAGAGGAAGGGAGAGACTTTTGTGCTCTTGGACTGGGTGCAAAAGTCCAAGGGCGCAAAAGTCCTTGGAAAGCCCCCAGGGTTTCCTTTGTTGGGGATCCCTCCTTAGAGGCAGCAGCTCGAGTTCTTTCTGTTTCACTGCACTGTGAGTAAATGGCTTCAAGGAACCAGAACTCTGACCCTTCTATGGGAAACCAGGAGGCAAACTGGTCAGGAAACCTGGTCTGACTGTGGAACGGGGTGTGGGGGAGCCAAGCAGGACAACTGTGGCTTCACTGGAGCTGCCCCCTGTGAAGAGACTTTGGTCCCAGCAGTGAAAGTCTCTGGCACTGGGAGTATGAATGGTCAGACAGGGGAGTTTGCTTAATAGTTGTGTCCTTTGCATCTGATTCTTCTTTCTCTCAAAATGGCACTTCCTGTACCTTCCTAATCTATGAAATGCATGCTATGTGGATTTCACTTGCCTCAGAGTTTGCAAGTAAACAAATGTAGGAGAGATAGTTTCAGACAGTTACATACCCATTCTGCCTGAACTCCAATCTGGCTGAATACTGTGCAGTGCATACCATTTTGTCCTCCTAAGATTAAAGTGTCCACTGCATTCTAGGCTCTGGGAATGGAGTGAACACATTCACATGATCACATTATTTACATGACCAAAATCAGAATTGAACTGCAGTTTATGCAGAAGGTATATGATATTTGCCTACCCAGAGTACTTCTCATGATTTACAGGAATGTTTTTTCTGTCCTCTGACTCATTATACCAGTGCTGAAATCATCTGAAGTGAAAGCTTCTTTTGTGAAGAAGTTCAAGGCTTTTAAGGCTTGAGCTGAGCAATCTCCTAGTCTAATTGCAGCATTTCATTTTTTTGCAGAAGTAACATACTACCAATGCAAGTGATTCCCACCCAGGTGATGGGAAAGAAAATTCTATGCAGTTTTGCTCAGTCTTGCAAGGAACAGTAGTAGAAGACTGATAAGTATCTCTTAGTACTTTTTGGTGAGATAAACTGGCAAATTTCTATGCTGGACTACCATAGTGTTAAAAATTTTATCTGTGTAAAACTAATGTACTATCATAAAGATATTCTCTTCCTTTTCTTCTCTTTTTCCAGTTTACTATTTCTTGCAAATATCTCCTATATCTTGACATTAAAATTTTCTAAGATTGATCAAGTCAAAATGTGACCAGATATCACATTTTGATGGTATTTATAAAAGAATAAGGCATTTTAGCTTCTATCTTTTCTAGAGATAACATTGCACAACAAAGATTATGAAGTCAGCAAGGTAAAAGGGGCCTATCTCCCTTTTAATAGATAAAAGCAACACTTTAAACATGGCATGGAAATGAAGAAGTGATGGTGTCGATCTCTGAGCACTGAGGTAAAGCTATCTGCTGCTCTTTAAGAGGCCAGCTATATGCTGCACTAGAACATTTACCAGAACATCTTGGCAGAAGGTTTCCATGCAACATTATGCTAGATTAATTTAAGGCATAAAAGGCATGGAAAATTATTACAAGTTCTGCGTACAGCAATATAATAAGACACACAGGATTCCAGAGAACAGCAAAGAGAAAAATGGTTAGCAGATGAAGCACTTGGCTGCAACAGCTGCTTACTTAATTAGAAATATCCCTAATCTAATAAAATCATCACACTATGAATCATTTTGTCCAAGTTCATTCACCAGAGGTGTCAAGTATTCAATCAAAGTATTAAATCAGTGGATATTTGTTCATTTTTAACTCCTAACTTTGGGAGTTTTTAATTTTTTTTTTTTATTTTTGACCTGGTCAATCATGCTTAGGATAAAAAGCTCTTAGTCAAATCCTTGTCTTGCATGGGTTAGAATACAGGATCTACTTGGCTTCCAGTCAGTTGCATTGTTTTCATCAAATAAAAAACATCAGTGGAAAAAAATCATCATTACAAAAAAAGCAAATAACTTGAAGCATTTTAACAATTGTGTATTAGTGGTGGCATGCTTCAAAAATAAGTGCTGAACATTGCTGAGAGAAATGCAGGACTATATAATTATTTATGACAGGCTTTCATCATATCTTTCTTCTCCTAAATGATTAGTGTTAGTTGAAGGCCAAAGGAATACTAGGAAAATAAAGGAAGGAAAGTGTGGGATGTTTTTATATGACCACTGCCCTCCATCTTCACTCACACATGAGCAAACATTCTAAGCATCTCCTGCAAGGACCAGTATTCAAAGGTGTTTGGACTTCATAATCTGAAATCCATGGAAAGAATGAAGAACCATGAATAGAAATGAGCAGGAAACTGTTTATTCCCATTCCAGGAATATGTTCAATTTGAGAAACAGTTTTCCATTCCATATTGGGATGAAATGGAGACCTTTCAGACCTTTCTACTTTTTCTTGGAAAAAAATAAAGAGCAAGGGAAAGCTTTTTCCTGCTGCTCACCATCACGTCCTCTAAAAGAGCCAGGCAAATTGATTGCCAGTGTACAAGAAAAAGAAAGTGGATCTGAAGCCCAGCTTTGCTGAACTGATGCATTCACATGCCTGTTCTGAGTACTTGACAAGCCTGTCACACATTATAAAAGAGTGTCCAACCTGCAGACTAATTCTGAGGTCAGCTACAATTAATTCTTCATACTTAAAATAGCCCACCCTAGAGCTCAGATGCATTTCCAGCCATCACTTTTCTGATGTTGATGTATTCCCACTAAATCTCTCAGTCTGAGCACACTGACTCAGCTTCTGGGCTCGCCCCCAGCCTCCCTCTGCCACGGGGTTTAGCAGAGCTTGTTTGTTTGAGCACTCACTGCCACTAGCAGGACCCCAGCTCACTCCCAACACACACACGACACACAAATAAAAATTGAAAGGAAAATGTAGAGAAAAGGGAGATATACATCCCATACATCCCACAGAAACATAAATTTTACCTCTGTTCTTTGATTTTTTTTCCAGATAACTGAAAGACAGCTAGCTTCTGACGTATGCCTAGGATATACAACAACAATGTCATTACTTGCCCACATCCCTGGGTAGTAACTCGGAGAGTTGTGTTTATTTGCCTTTTTTGTCTCTAAATACTGGCATTGCTTTTTGCTTGTGTGTTACCATGCTTGTTGAATTTCACCAGACTTGCATCCCCATAAGTATTTGCAACATTCTGGCCATGATTTTTCATGTCTTTTTAAAGCTGGAATACCAGAAAATACATAGAAATTAGAGTTTGCAATGGTGTGCTACTCCTTGTATTCCACAATTGAAAGAAAATCTCCATATCTCTAACATGAATAGCAGAATCAATTCTTTTCCCCCAGTGAGGAATTTGCTGCTCCACCTAAACTAAGCAGTCTGATTTCTTCTGAGATGAAGGGCTGTTTGTGAATGATGGTGTTGAAATCTGGTCAGTAACAATTAATGATATCAACAATAATAAAAAGATACTTTAGAAGTATTTGAAATATGATCACCCCATATAATCATTAACAATCTGTCACTCGTTGTGTCTTTTTGGGCACAAAGTCATTAACATCAGCACTAGCAGCTGCTGCCACCCTGAATGTCAGGGAAAAAAAAGGTTAGAATAAAATTCCATTCGAAGTTTTTAGTTTCTCAGACTGAACCCAGGGATGTAAACACCACTGATCTCAGTATGAAGGATTTCCTGGATCTTCAATTCACATCTGGACACCACCCCCAGTCCCGTAAGAATTTGAACACAATAACAAAAGCTTACAATGACACAGCAGCAGCTGCATTTGAACATACCTGGGTGTTGCTGGGAGAAATTAAACCATTGCAATGTCATGAACATTATAAATCATCACTTTATCCCTATTGCTCTTCAAATCAACTTTCTGGAACATTTTAACTCAGACAGTAGAGACAACTGCATGAATCTGTATTCATAAACTATTTTGGTCTGATGGGATAAGCAGGTATGTAACTGAAGTAAAATGGAGTCTGTGAAATGGGACAAAAGAAAGCTGTTGCCTTTCTTCCACACCCTGCAGATGGAAAAGAAACAAAAAAAAAAAAAAGAAAGAATAGAAAGAAAAGAATAGATCCACTGAATGAAGTTCTGGACCTTAAAATATTTCAGGTGCCCAGTGCCAAATTCTCACCAAATGGGATTTGTAGGTATGCCTTAGTGCCCATTTCCTACTGACTTAGACAAATCCTACAGAATGGCTTTACAAATGTGTTCTGTGAGATAGGATTTTGTATTTTGCTGCAAGACAGAACCTGCTCTGTGGAAAGTGTGTTTTAGCTCATGTTGCTTGATGCTAAGTTTCCTCAAAATTGTATTTGAAGGAGGCTGGGAGCGGGTCAAAAGTGTTGCAAATGTGTAGGTTCTTCTTTTAGATACAATTAATTTCGCCTAGGGAAGAATAAGGGCAAAAATAAGTAAACCAATCTCATTCTACAGCAAGGTGACTTCCTTACTGTGTGACTGTTCTACCCAGATGTTAGTAAAACCTTTGACACTGCATCCCTCAACAATCTTCTAGAAAAGCTTCATGGCTTGGCCACATGCACTCTTAGCTGGATTAGAAACTGTCTGGGTGGCTGGACCCAGAAGATGGTGGTGAATGGAGCTACATCCAATTTGTGGCCAGTCACAAATTTTGTTCCCAGGACTCAGTTTTGGGGTCAGCCATGTTTAATATTTTTATCAATGGTCTGTATGAGAGGATTGAGGGCACCCTTGGTAAATTTGCAGATCACACTAAGCTGGGCAGGAATGTTCATCTGCTGGAGGGGAGGAAGGTCTTGCAGGGGGATCTGGATAGGCTGGATCAATGGGTCAAGGACAATTATACAATGTTCAAAAAGGCAAAGTGCCGGGTCCTGCCCTTGTGTCACAACAACTGCCTGCAGCACAACAGGCTGGGGTGGCTGGGAAGCTGGTCAGTAGAAAAGGACCTGCCAGTTCTGGTCAACAGCCAGCTGAACATGAGCCAGGAAGGTCACTTAGTGGCCAAAAAGGCCAATGGCATCCTGATCATAAAGTTTCCAATTCAAATGATTGTATGATTCTATTAAATGTTGAGTGGCCATTTTCTATTTAGTTCAATCGGTGGTTTATACCTCATGCAACAGTTGCCAGGGTGCCAAGAAATAGTTCTGAGTATGAACATGAAGTTCTTTGTGGTCTCTGGCACATGGATGGTAGGACCTGGCTTTTTGTGACCGATGAATCCACCTGTGGCTGCAATGACCATGTAAGACAAGGTGACCAGGGCTAGATTTATCACTAAAAAAAGGCTTAAAATGCTTTCTCCTCATATAAATTAAAATGCAATTATGTGTAGTCATAACAACAATCTGGAATGGAGTCACTGACTGCCAAAAGCCTTAGAAGTCCCTTGAGACTTGTAGCAGATGTCCACAGTGAACAGGAACAGTTTGTTATTGAGGTTGTCAGAATTTCTGGGCCATTGTTGAATCTGATCAGACCAGAAAGTGAAATGGAAATGTACAAAGGAACATTATCCTACTGTGTCTTCAAAGAGTATAAATCACAGAGTACTGTGCCCATCAGAGAAATCAGTGGTGATGGTTTTAATATTTCTGGGGTGTGTCACAGTGGGACAATAAGTAGAAGAGATGTCAGAGTACATGACCCTTCAAATAATCTGCTGAGTAACATAATCCCAACATTCCTCAGGTTTTACATCAAGTTCCCAGACCTATAAAATCATGTTGCTATGCTCTTAGCACAATGATACCAGTAAGATAGTTAATATGGCCCAAAAATCAGAACTGACCATCTTCCTCTGTCTTAAGGATATCTCTGCAAATCCTCAGCTCGTTTCTGTTCAGAAAAGGTGTAGAGGAACAGACACCATTCTATGCTGTCATTGAGTTTACCAGCGCCTTTCCATACTGTTCTTTACTCCCCAGAGTAGGGACCAGGAGTGATAAACAACTCAGATCAAATTAAACTGATCACCAGTTCTCCAGGTGACTCTGTGTGCATAAGTACCTGTTGTGTCACCTCTTGCGTCCCTGCTCAGTCAATGAGCAAGGCAAGTTGTGGTTATTGCTGACAGGAATTCTGCTCAGCAGTGACAAAAGACAGTGAGGGCTGTGCTTGACTCTCTCTGACCCTAGCTGGCCAGCTGTCTATGCAGAAAATACTCTAAATTTCCTAAAAAGGCTTCTCAACCATCATTGTTTGTATATGGGGACACTTAGGGAAGAGCCCCTCCCAGATTCTTCCCTGAAACAATTGGTCTCTGCACCATTCCCCCTCTGTGCTTTTCTCTAATTTCCATAATAGTCTAGTGGGATTAATAACCCTTGCTTCTACAGCCAAATAGAAAGGGAAGTAGCATTATACTATGTTTCCAAACAATACCAAATATTGCATTAAGACTGTAGAATATAGTGCAGTATTTTTAAGAACAACAGCTTTTTTTTTTTAATGAGATTTATTAAAGTGAAATCTGGAGTTTATTTGTTTGTTGTTTGTTGGTTTGTTGTTTTGGTTTTTTTCTACAAGGTACAGCAGCTGCCTAAAAGACATTTCACCATAAGGAACAGGCTGATTCACTGCATTTCTCCTGAGTACAGATTGTTGTCTTCTCCCACACAGTCTTCATAAATTAGGAAGAAAACTTGAAAAGCAATACAATATATGGTTTTGGTTGTCCCTGACTTACAGTAGTTGAACTAAACCTCAAATATCCAGTCTTCTTCTATGAAAAAAATGTTTAATAAGATATATAAGATGAATTTAAAATTTAACTCTGAAATGTCCCAAGGTAACTGAGGACACTTAGCATGATTTAAACAGGAGGTTCAGTGATTTCTGTACCAGAGATCCAACCTTCCTTTTGTAAGGTCTGGGGACACTGAGTAGCTCCATGTCTTGGGACATGTTCCTCAGCTCTTACATAAAAACACAAGGTGGGACTCTGTTACACTGCCATGTTACTACCAAGTTCAAATGCACTAAGCTCTAACCTGCTTTAACTCACTGCACCAAACTTCATTCAAACAGGAGTTTAAATGTCTGAAATGGAAAGCAAAGTCACCCATGAAACCATCCAGACTCCTGTGTGCAATCTATGAGAACAAGACCAGAAGGAGACTAAGACTTCATTCCAGTATAAGGGTTTGTTTTTCACTCCCCAACCTTTTCTTTTTTCATGCAATTTATATTTCGTCCAGAGAAACAATTAGTAAAACTTGCCTGAAATGAGGCTTGGTTCCATGTTTCAGATTACAAGTGAGATATCAGAAGCAATTAATTCAGAAAGTGGCAAGATCCCTTCAGGACGGTAGAGTCCTCTATTAGAATAATAAATAAATAAACCCAAAAGCTTTTTTGTTGTTTCTGGTTTTTTTTTTGGTTGGTTGGTTGGTTGGTTGGTTGGGGTTTTTTTTAACTATAAGCAACATGTGAAAGTTATCAGAAAGTTGTTGCCATAGAAAAAAGACCATCCTTCCCTGGTTAGCAAACTGCAATATATCACATTGTGATTACTCAACAATAATTTTGAATTATTTGTTGAGATTCTTAACATTGTAGAATATCTCTCTCCTACAAAAAAATAAAGATAGCTCAAAAAAGTTCATAGCAAATGCAACTCTATTAGTCACATACAGGAAGGTCGTCTGCACTTCAGTGATGTATAGCATTCAATTCTGGTAAGATTTTCCTATTAGGGAAACAGCTGAAATGTCATAAACTATTCCAATTGCAATGGCACACATGTCAGAGCAAGGAATACCATAGTCTTTTAAATATTTTTAAACTGTCATGGCAGCATGAGCTGAGAGTGGAACAGCAAAGATAAATTATCTACAGTTTAGCTCTGCTTCTTCCATGAGCTAGGGACATATGGGCAGTACAGTTTCCAGGCAATAAAGAAACAGAGATTTGAGATTACTGTGTTCAGTCCCAAGAGACAGAGAGGAACATGAATCAATATTTGCTAACTCTCCTCTCCTTTCCTTCCAGATTGTCAGTTCTTCCAGTACAGCTCCATGCTTTTTTATTAAATCTCTTCTTCATACTTGACCCACGGAAACTTTCCTCCTGTAACCTATGTAGGAGGATTGGCAGTGGGAGAAGTGTTGCAAAGACAGTCTTTTTGTTTGCAGTTTTAGTGCCAGGGAAGCAACTGAAAGGAAAATTATTTCAACGGTGAGTGTGTGCTTGTTGCTGTGTGAGAACAGTTCAGTGAGTTTGGGAGCTGGTGGAGAACACAGTATAGGCAATAACTGCAGGTCGCAGATAGTTGATTTCTGCTGAAATCAACTGTTGACCACACGCTTCCTGATGAAGTAATGCCTTAACACACACGTGCATTCCAAGTGGTGTTAAATATACTTTATCTCTTCCTCTTTCACAGAACAGCAGAATATCCCAGGTTGGATGGTCCTTGAAAGGTCATGTGGTCCAATCTTGCATGGGAAAGGGAACCGAGACAAGGTCTTGTAGCACCCTGTGTTTTGAAAACCTTCGACAATGAGTGCTCTACCACATCCATGGGGAGATTGTTCCAGTGATTAGTTGTTCTCACTGAAAAAAAAATTCTTTCTGATATGGACATGAAACTTGTCCCAGTGCAACTTGCAATGGCTGTTCCCTGTCTTCTCCATGTGTCTCCTCTTTGGCCCTTTAACTGCCATAGTATTGTGATGAAGTCCCCCTTAAGCCTTTTCTTCTCCCAGCAAAACAAATCCTTCGGTCTTTCCTCACAGTGCATATTCAGCCTTTTGACCAACTCTGTGACCCTCCTTGGGACTCTATCTAGTCTGTCCACATCTTTCTCAAATTGTAGGCACCACAGCTGCACTGTGCATTCCACAGCCCTTCAGCAAGTCTGGTTGTGCACCACGCAAATGCTGGCCCATACCGGACTCTTTCAACTTTTCATTCCAGCTTCAGGACTTCACACTTGTCTTTGTTAAATCTGGCACTGTTCTTGCCAGCTCACTCTTCCAACCTGCCCAGGACACTCTGCAAGATGGTTCTTCCTTCTGGTCCACCTTACCACGCAGTTTAGTGTCATCAGCAAACTAGGTAAGGGTGCTTTCAGCCTCATTGTCCAGAACACTTTGGAAGACATTGAACAGTGTGGGGCCCTGTATTGATCCCTGGGGAATCCCACTTGTGATAGGCTGGTCAAAACCTTTGATCAACACCTTATGTGTGCAGCCTGGGAGCAAATTTCGTACTCATTTCACAGACTACCAATCCAATTTGTATTTTGCCAGTTTGTCCAGGAGAAGGCATCAGGGAAATGTCAAATACTGAGGTCAAGTCTTTATTGTACCTCTGCCTTAGTCAGCATCCAAACCTTATGGCATCCCAGGAACAATGCAGCTCTTAACGTTTTTCACTTTCATCTTTCTGTTCTGCATGGAAAATCTGCAATTATAAAGACTGGTGTTTTCTCATCTACCTTTAGCTTAAAGCTAAAGCACTGAGTCTATTTTAGTGTCTTCTATTTATTAGCATAACTTTAAGTGAGTAGTGAATGTCTCAAACTTAAAGTGGAAAATCACCTTTGACCTGAAGGCAAGCATTTTCACCTCTGTTTCTTAGAGCTGTTGGGAGTAATAATTTCAAAAATAAGCTTCTTTGTTCTGTGATATATTCTGCCTGCAGAAATCTGTCTTGCTTTTCACTCTCATTTTTACTCTGAAGTTGATATTTTTTGCCTTAGGTGCACAATCAATGCCCAACCTTTCTAATAATAGAATAAATGAGGCTGGAAGGGATGTGTAGTGGGCATCTAGTCCAAACCCTGCTTGAAATAGGCCAGTTACACCAGGCTGGTAAAAGATTTATTGAGTTTTTAATATTTCCATGGTTGGAAATTCTCTGCCCTACTTCTTCAAATATTTTACCATGCTCACATGGTAAGAAAGATTTTCTTTGCTTGTGATTCATGGTCAAATATATGTAAGATTCAGCAGTTGAACACAGAATTCCGATTTTCACTTATATGTTAGTTTCCTTCTTTGCTTCACTGTTTGCTTGGAAAATATCTCAAAGGAAAAGTTCCTATAGCTGACTAGCATCCACTCCATTGAAGCAGCCATTTCAATTCATGTGTGGGCTTTTCCCAATCATATATAATGAGATGCTGCAACCGCCTTCAGAAGTATTTCTGTCTTGTGAAATAGCTACTAGCTACTTTTTGTCACGATGGAAAGAACTGGCTTTTTTAATATTCAAGAATCCATGCATTCACACAGATTCTAGCATCACAATGTAGTCTGTTGAAATTAGTCCAGAATAACCTGTTCAGATCATATATCTGTAACAGGAAAGGAATAATCTGAATGTATATATAGCTTTGCAGGGCAAAAAATAACAATTATTTTCATGGTTTATGCTGAGGATAAGTATCATCATGCAGACAGTCCACGCAGATCTTAGATTTCTTATTCTCTAGTCATCTTAGCACCTCGAACCCCAAGCTGTGTTCCAATATCATGAGTATTTTTCTTCCACTGGAAGTGAAATTTAACCTGAGATCACCATTGTAAACAAATTTTCAAAAGGAGAATGTGGTCTTTTTTTTTTTTCCCTGACATTGGGAAGCCACAGTCACTCAAGACACAATCTCATAAGCGAGGAAAGCTATTACTTTCCAGAGGCATGAGAGAGGAAGTTTTGCTTTACTTCAATTTGTGCCACGCTCCATCATGTCATGACACAGATGAGGCACTTCCTTGGCTCCACTTCTTCCTTTTCCCCCTCCTTCAAATCAGTCTATGATCTCTCTTAACCCTTTCTTAAGCCTCTTATAAAACCTTTATCAGATATTAAACAGGACTCTCTGGAACATGAAGTCAAAAATGTTTCTATCCCTTTTTTCTATCCTCTATGCACATGTACAGTACTTTCTACTTTGACATCTACTGCTTGGAAGGAAATGTTCCATTTTTTAAAATATGTCTGGTATATAATTTTGTATCCTAAAAATGAGATCTACTAGAGGAAGATAAACTTTAAAAATAGGTAGAGCTCTAAAACCTCCCCGTGTTCTGCATTTTTACTGCATTTGTTTTTTAGATAGAATGCTTTCCTGAATCGACTTCAGCAATTACAGATGGACAGTATTTAAAGTAAACTTGAATGCAGCCCTATAATTTTGAATATATTTTAACACTGAAATTTGAAATTGAAGAATTAGCTCATTTTCAACTTTATTTGTAGACTCTTCTATGGATCCCACCACCATATAAACTCTGATTACCTCTCAAAATCATAAATACACTTGAGGTTATGAAATGGTTACAAAGTTTATCAACTTTAAAACAGTTTTGTGGCTAAGATCTAAATCTGCATTTTTGTCACTTCCTCTATAACATATTTCTGGTAACAGATCAGAGTGCTTTTCCAGCCTGGCCAATGAAGAATCATTGCAAACTATGTATGTATACTGGTTTTCAGTAGTGCTGAATTTCTGCAGATTCCATTAGCTTCACCTGACAGTGAGGATAATATCTGCCTGATCATCGGATTTTAAGACTAGTCTCCCTCCAAACCTATGCAGATAACTGCAAGTTGGCTAATCAGTGAACAACCATCTCATACAAAGCCTGTGAGTCTCACCTGACTGTGTCTACATGACTGTAAAGGGGGCCTGCGGTGACCAGCTTGGTTGTTGTCATCTTCACTGGAGTGGTCTAAAGTTAGATGAGATTAATTTCATTTTCTGTCCAAATTTAGCACTGAACAAGGAGAATCTGCACCACACTTGGTTGCAGAGAGATGGTGAAAGAGCTAGAATATGACTTTCCTGATTTTTTTGTCCAATGAGAAGTAACATATTGTCCACAACTCCACCTCATTTATAATATGAAATCTTGAATTTGAATTCATCTCTAGTCCCTGATTGCTAACTTGTGTTAGCAACTTCTGTTAGCAACTTCTCTTTCAAATGCACATCATATCTGTATTGTCCTATGAGGCAAATAGCAGGTCTTTTCAAGGTCAAACTGATGAGACCCACAGCCATTAGTTATAAGAAACCAAAAATAAAGAAGGGCTGAATATAGCAAATGGGATTTATTTGGGTATCAACTATCACCTCAAAATAGCAGAAGGCATGGTTGCTGAGAGAAAGAGATACAAATATAGTTTAGAAACCTTATATAGTTTTATAAATAACTGGATAAACTTATATATAGACAGATATTAAAGAAGTTTGTCACTATAAGGACCTATCTGTGCTTCTCTCCATATAGAGAGGAACATTTGTGAAACAGCACACTAGTAGAGGGTAGTCATACAATTTTTAGTGTCCTGTATCTGAAGCACTTTTATTGCTCATTAGAGTCCTGTGTATTAGTGATTTAAGTGGCCTTTCCAAATGAGGCACACTAGCTCTCCAAATTTCCACTGTCACAATGTGGTCAAGGAGCACTTCCTACACAGTACTTGTAATCTGTGTGTGCATTGTGTCTATTTATCAGCACAATCTGATAGGTATTCCCATTTTGTAAACACCCTTGAAATTCTGTGGTTTCCAAAAATAAAATTTATTTTATCTTTCCAGGTCAATGTTTTAAATGTAGATTTCAGCTACAGAAGCTACACCAGGGACAACAACTTGGGTATAATGACAAGCCTATAAACTGCATGGTTGACATCAATAGCTTGTATTTATACAAGGGAGTAGCGTGCACCAAAATGAGCAAATTAAAAGATTATTTTAAAAAAAAAATTTAAGCAAAATATCTTCTTGTGTATTATTTGACATCCTACTTTTTCTGAATTTAAGTAAAACTTTCATGGTCTTATACAGTGTAACAATATAACATGACAACCTTCAAGGTCAGCCCTCAGAGAAATTTGCGTTAATAAAACTTTTTGAAACTCCAATATTTAAAACATACCCTATTTTGCTAGAAATGTATTCAAACTGCCTAACAACATTGCTAATGCCAGTGTTTTTTCACCATAGAGTTCCCTTATGGTAACCATAACTACTATTGTTGAATCTTTCAAACCATATTTGCAAACATAGACACCAATCATTCATGTTCATTTCTTTCATGATCTGTTTATCAGAGAAAGTTTTTGTGATTTTTGTTTACTCACTATTCTTGCATAATGGTTTCTGTCTGTACTGAATTAAGAATAAACATACAATCATATTTATAAGCGAATAAAAATATTTTGGCCATCTAAGATAAACTCATAAAAGTGTGTAATCCCACTAAAGTGTGTCAAAAAATTACATCCCTCAAATACCTTATTTGGGACACCGTTTATAAAACAACAAAAACAATAGGTTACAAGGTGAAGGACTGACTAAACAATGTAAATACAGACAGTGAAATGTGACCAAGTTTTTATTTCAAGGAGAAAATGCACAACCAGGAGGCCAAATAAAATATTCACTGAAAAGCAAACAATTAAGAAAATAATTTTTAAAAGCATCTCAGAAGCAGAGTGCTAAACAAGCCGATAAGCAAATGTGAATATTAACACCTCCCTATATACTGAATGTTCAAAATGTACTTTCTATTAGGAAGAATACGACCACACAATTACTCTTCATGAAATTTGTCATTTGACTGAAGGCTGAGACCAAGAAGGGTTGTACTGCTCCTAGAAATTTTATAAACTGTTTAAAATAATAAACAGAATGTGGAAAGAGAGGGAGTTAATGACTTGTTTAGATGTTTGTAAATGCATCTGCTTACAGCATAGACAACAAAAATAATATCTGACTTGACTTAGTGAAAATTGAAGGTCTATTTTCAGGAATAAATATTTAGCCACTATTGATGCTTCTGGCAAAAAATGTTTTCTTTTTTTGCTCTGACTCAGAGCACCTAACCACCTTGGAGCTCACTAGTACAGCTGGTATCTTAAAGGAAGTGAAACCAACACCAGCCTAAGGCCCTAAAAATTTTGTTCAATAGGGCTCCAAATGATTCTAGAAAGCAAATCTCAAATTAAAGCAAAACACATAAATGCAAGCCTTCCTGGTTTTGTCTAGCTGTGAAAACAAGGATGAAGAGAATATTTTGTAATTTTATATTAGTGGGGATATCACTGTGTATTTTCACAAGTCATTCAAAGCAGACATGAGCAACTGGAACAACACTTGTAACAGGTGAATTACATTTTCTTAAGATTAATTTTTCTAAACATAAGTGAAGTGGGAGTGGAATATAAGTAGAGTGTGGTTTCCCAAACCCCACAGGTAACACCAGAAATCATGATATCCTGGGTAATGTATCCATTGTAAATGCAATACTCTTAAACTGTGATTTCAGTTCTTTCTAGGCCCCTTAGAGAAACTCGACAGTATCTAAAGGTTGATATCACAAATTTCATTTCCTATTCTCATAAACTATTTAATCATATGGTGCTTTCCACTAAACATAGGAAAGGAAAAAAGGAAAAAGTCACTCTCCTGGCCCTATGACAACTGCAGCTGTGAATCTTTCCCTTTGCATTTATTTAAGAAATAGAAAAACCTGGAGAGAATATCCTGACATTTTTAAATGTTAAAATATACTTTCATTTCACTTCCAAAGAGATATGAAATATTTCCATGTGCAGCATATGTATTTTAAAAGTGAGGCCACAGTCTGAAAGTCAAAGGAATATTATTATGTGGGAAGACTTACAGAGAGTTTGTCTAACAAATCTCCATATCCAAAATGGTACTTGTCCCATTTTTACTTCTAGAAAAAGGACAGATTATAAAAATAACACATTACAACATGATAGCATTCACAGTATATGTTAAGAGGAAGTTCAAGAGGTATGTTAATTAGGTGGAAGATGAACTCTTGTAGTAATTAATATATTATTCTTTCTACAGTTTATTTATATACCATGGGATCATATTAAATATTTTATAAAAGCCAGTATATTTTTAGAGGATGACATAATTCTTTTCATTATACAGCAGTGAAAAAAATATTCAAATTTCTGTTGTGAATAACCACTGAGAAAGTTCAAACTCATGGCTGATCTAAGAGCATTGCTTTCATTATGACTACTTACGTTTTTTTGAGTCATCTGTTTTTGAAAAGGAGTGGAGAAATATCCTACATCTCATGTCTGGGAAACTATGCTTCTGAATAGATTGACTCAAAAAATTCCAAGGTCTCTAATTCAATCCAATGTTTCTTTTTCTGTGCCATGATTATTCTTTTCTCTTTACCCTGTGAAGAAAACATTGAAGTGGTTTTTCTAGGTCACTCTATGAAGGGTATGATGTCATTTATCTAAAGTTTACTCTTTTTTCTTGCAGGACAAGGATCTAAGCTTTGGAAGCATATAGGCATGTATGAGGGGAACCTGCCCACTTCTTGCACATAGTGATAATAGGGATAAAAGGCAATCACTTGTGTTAAATGATGTGGTTTGTGAAGATGTTATTTTCCATATTTAGCTGTTCTCCAGCAAGGTACGGCACAACCTTTTGGGATTTTTCACTCCTTTATTTTACTGATTACAATGCTGTTGCATTGCATGGAACAGGAACTACCCTGAATTAGAAATGTATCACCTGATGCAGGTACAGGTGACAGAGGAAATACTGGGTTCAACGAGACATTAAAAGCCAAAAAGCAAAGTAAATGACAGAGATTAGTGGTTCTGAGCCTCATACTGCTGCCATCCCAATGGTCTCAAGCTCTATAGCTTAAAATCAACTTCTTGTGTTTGAAACATATACACATTGCAGTATAAGGGTATAGGTGAGTGCTTTTTAGAATTACATTCTGAGCCAAGGAAAAGTAAATTCATTCTTTTAAAATGAAATACCATATGTTCAGGGCCAAGATATGTAGGCCACTCCAAAGATTTTATCCCTTTTCAAGGCGAGAATAGGAAATTGTAATGGATTTTTTGTTCAGATGAGAACTGATTTTATAACCTATCCCATTAAATGGCATTACATTCACCTGACCTGACTTTACATAACAGTGTTATCATAACACAACTGACTGAACACAGAACCTGCATTTTGCAGTAGTAGATGATATTTAGACCATCATTACTAACTGTTCTGTGCAGAATTTTCTTCCTGCTTCAGTGAAATGAAATAGAGTCTTCTTTGCTTTAAATCACTCTGAAATAGCCTGATTGCTTATTTGTATAGCTATACACCAAAATGACCCTTTAATTAAAATAATGTTGAGACTGTCACCTAAACAACACTGTTAAGATCCTACTGGGTTTTTAGTAAATAAGGTCTTTGAATTCATCTGTCAGTACCACCTAATAACTGCCTAATGAATTAGCCAGTTACAACAAGATAGGACAAATGTAGAGGTCTTGGATATATCATGTTCCTGCATATTTTGTTAAGACTGGTGACTAGAAAGGAGAGAGGGACCCAAATCAGCCAGTGAGATTTGCCCTGCTAAAGCCATGTCATCTTTCCATCACAAGATAAGTCAGTCTGTTTATGGTGGGTCTAAACTTGCCATTGCTAGTTGTGCTCTGGCCTAATGTGATTCATGAGAAGCCTGACTTCTTCCATCCTGCTGCTCTAACTGAATCTAACATGTTCTTTCATTTTAAGGTTTCATTTAGGGAGGAACAGATTTTACTACTTTTCTCAAAGAAGCTTTTGTCTAATTTTTTCAAAATTTTTTTTTCAGAAGTTTTTTTTTTAGATTTTGAATTGTTCAAAGCCCCCCAGACTCTGCTCCAACTGATGGCAGTGGCAGAATATCTTCTGATGCCCATGGGAGCTGCACTGGACCAGCCTTGTATCCTTTCCACATGCTTACAGTTTTTTAGGTTTCTCTGGCCAAGAATGTTGTATTACTCTGCACATTTTAGTTCTGTTAGTATAGAAAGTAAATATATGTGACTATTTAAAATTAGGAATAAAATGGATTTTTCCTACCTCACTTTTTTGAGGCAATGCCAAGGCTAATATTTCATTCTGAATGTCTAAACAGTTCTGTGCAGGATCCATACAGTGAGTTGGACAGTACAAGATGTTAATTTCTTATCACTGAAGCATAACATTATTAATATGTGCTGAACATGATGGCTGACAGAGAACACTGGCCACAGCCAGAGAGCATGAAAGTCCTTTCAGAGACAAAATGTTTTAGCAAATACCCTTACTAAGCATGAAAGAATACTGAAGTGAAATAGAGTCTGTATTGTGCTGTGAAGTCAGTGGGAAACTGACATTTTGCCACAAAGAAGACTAGATCTACCATTTTTCTCACATTATATGCCTAAATACATATCAGTTGGAAGGTTTCCTTAATCTATATGTTAATATCAATTGCCAATAGCCACTTTGATAGTCACAGCTTTTGTTTCTCATCATTGGTTTTGGATTAACATCCACTGACTTGGAAATATCCACCTAAAATCTTGGAAAGAACAAGTCAGACCAAGAGATTGCATTCATTTGCTACTTCTCCCCTTGTTTAAAAAGTCCTACAAGACAACATATTAAAATAACAAAACAAAACAAACAAAAACACCAAAATAAAACCAAAAAAAGAACCAAAACAAAAAGCAAGCAAGCAAGCAAACAAACAAACAAACAAACAAACAAAAAAAACAAACCCAAAAAAACAAACCTAAAACCAAGAGAAGAACATTGTAAAAGCCAGTAGGTCATTTGACACTATATGCTATCATTTCTTCCTTTTCTGGCCAAGCATAAATAATCTTGTGAATCTGGAGTTTAGACAGCCCAAGTTGTCTAACAAAAGTACAGTTACTCATGAATAATTTGGATTTCAATGTGTATGTGAAGAAAATGGCTCAACACAAAGCTTTTTGTATTAAAGCCATCTGTGACTCAACATCATCACACATGATACGGGGTCATTGTGTGAAAGCAGTAGTGCATGAACAGCTATGGAAATGGTGTATGAAAAGCCACTTAATGCCATACACTGTTCCTGGAAATGGTAATGATGTGGGGTTTGAGGAACAGCGATGCACTTACAAATCCTGCTGGTTTTAAAATTAGCTGTCTTTTCCATGCTCAGTATAGTTGTATGTGAAATTTTGATGCATGGAAATGACGTTATTAGCACGAGTTTTTTACTTGGGTATGTGAGTCATGCAGCTTTTCCAAAAGAGAGCAATGAAATACTGATAACACACTAATATGTATTCTGTATGTATGATATGTATTGCAGAAAAACATTTCTTTGAGGTATGGTAGAGTGCCCTTAAGAATTATGTTGTATAATTTTTTCTTACTTGTGTCTGCCCATCAGATTTTTTAAATGAATATTGGAGTCCATTATAGTCACATATAAAATTAATAAATTTCAAAAGCTCCACATTTTATCCTGAAAATTCCCAAGCATTGCAAAGTGAAGATATACACATATTTGAAACCTAAAATAGATTTTATGCACAAAAAGAGTCATTTACATATAAATAAATATTGTCTTCTTCTCCCATAGCCTTTTACACATGAATTTTAAGAACTTTGCAAGTCTGAATAAATATATTCATGAAAGTTTGACTGCAGATTATATAAAGATTCCTCCATTTTGACATAAATCAAATTAATCCTCTTTGAATCTTCACTGAAGTGATGATGCTAGGCTAAATAAATCTCTTTGAATTCTCATTAACTGTTAGTACAGCTGATTCTTTGACTGGTTCATTAGCATGCTTGGTGGCATATGCTCAAAAAGAAGAAGAAGAAAAAAGAACCCTACAATTTAATGCAAAATAGAACAAAGCTGTAGATTTCAGTCTTTGTCTTGTACACACTGTAAGGTACATGGAGCAATGATCTAACTTAAGCATTGCATGAGATTCTTCTGAATTGCCATTCAAATCTTTTCCTAACTTTGACAAAGTATAAATTAATTACACAGCTGCATATAGATTTTCATCTGTCAAACTCATCTAAGACTATGGAGACAAAAAGTGGTGATATATCCACAGTATAACACTGACAAATAGATATCAGTAACTAAATTTTCTATTTTGCAATAGAAGAGCATAATTCAGCTTTAATGATTTTAGAAACAAAAAGAAAAGTCACGTCTTTATCCCATGAACATCTAAGTGAGATAATTTTACATTGCAACTCTCAAGACTGGGAAATTCTCATCCAACTCCCTGTCAGTCATACAGATATGCACAAACTACTATCTACTAAAGAAAACACATAAAATGCATAAAATGCTACTATGTGCAATAATCAATTATCCACTAAGAAGCTATATAATTTATATGAATTGTCATGGTACTTGGCAGAACTCAAGTTCTCAGAAGAACTCAGAGAAAGGAATGCGCAAGATCACAATGAAAATAGAGCAATCAGCAGTCATTTTCCACATTACATGTCAGCAGCAGCAGCAGCAGAACTGCACAAAGGTTTCTGCATTCTGTTTCCATGATCTAATATTGCACCACAGAATGAGTTCAGTTCCTTGGCTTGTGGCAAAGGTGGGTGGGATTTCCAAGAGGTCTCTATTTACATAAAGTCCCTGCACAGCCGGACCCAGCATCTGTGATTGAATGTGATGGGGTGCACCACACCAGGCATAGCCACAGGCATCAAACTGCCTGAATAGTCTTTTAGGAGAACAGGATACTGCATTATTTAATCTATCATTAATAAGTTCCACTTTAAGCATAATGCTTGCTGTCATGTTTCTTGACTTGCATAAGCTAATCCAAGTTGCTTCTTTTTGTTATATAAGAAGTACTGTACTTCAATGCAATTCCAAAGACTGCTTCAGGATGTCTCTCACAGATTCCCATTATTTATGTATTGTCACAGAAAACCACTTCAAAGGCATGTTTAGATGTAGAAAAGACCTAAGATTTATCAGGTCCTCCCAGCTCAAATAGAGGAAAACTATTCTTTGTTGGGAGTTCTTCATTGTAAAGGCAAATCCCTAAAATCCACATGGCAAATAACCTTGTGTTATTCCTACTAATAGTGCCTTGGAGAACAGCTGTGGCTTTATGTTATTTACATTTTGTGATAATCAAAGTTCTTCTTGTTCTCCCTGTTCCTAGAGCGATGCCCAGAGTGATTTCTGCCAGAGTTGGAGTTCAGCTCCCTTTCCTTGTGGGTGCCCACGTTCTTGCCTGGCTCCCTCTGTCCATTCAGATCAGCGCCCATACTTCAAATACTTTTCATGCAAACTACAATGCTAACTGAGATGAAAAGCTCAGGATAATGGAATAAAAGCTTTATTTCGCAGACTTTTCCAATCTAAACACACTCTGAAAGTTACGCATTGAGAAGCTGACTTTCTTTTCCACTTTCCTTCTTATCCTTACCTCAGGAAGAAGTGAAGAACAGCAGCCACGCTGAAGAGAAGTGAGAGCAGTGTACCAAGCTCTGTGGAAACAGAAAGGAAGCAGTAGATCATTTCAACGAGAGCAGTATGTCTTGGCGCTGTTCCTTGACACCACCCCCGCCATCCCAGCCTCCTCTGCCCCTCCCACACTCACACATCTAAAAAGCAGATGGAAAATATTCTGCCAGGAGACATTGAAATACAGTGTTAGAAAGTTACTCTCTTAAGGCTGGAGAAAGTGATGGAGAACTCTGGCAAGCAAATTAAATTATTCATAGTCAGTGGCATTTTGGAAGGAAAAGCGGGAAGGGAATAGGAGACTGAAGGATGTTATAGGGATTGTACAAGAACCATCTGGGATATTGGAAAAAGATGCACTTCATCTTGCTACACTTCAGAGAGACACCAGTGAGGCTAATTCTGTGTTCAGGAGACATTACCAGTCTTCCCAGTTTGTTTTTAGAGCATACTCTAGTGCTACCATGATATTATGGATATGAGTCCATGCTACCAAATCTCTTTCTTCAAACTTTAATGGCACTAAGCAATAACACTCAGATCCTGAAGTTACTGTAATCTCCACATCTACTGCGTCACTTGGTACACATACTAGTGTCATCTGGATTTTAAAGGTGTGACATGGAGAAGAGATGATAATTGGAGTCATTCTCAGTGTTTCAATTATTAAACTTTTCTTTAAATTTTATTTCCCAATTACATGTTCTCTTATGTCTCTGAAAAACTGCAGAACATGTTCTCACAAGAACTAAGGTACTTTACACTCAAATTAAACAGGTGCCTTTTTTCTTGTATGGCATATTACAGAGTAAGAACAATTAGAAAGTAACCCAGTTCAACCCCTGAACTCTTGCATGGAGATAGAAGGACGGAGAGGAAAAAGGAACCATGTGTGAGTGCAGACACTGCAATCAGTGTTTTTATGAACATGTTAGGATGACGTGATGAACACAGGAGGTCAACTTGGAGAAGATAATTTTTTCTTTTTGTTTCTTCTTCTGAGTTTATGGTGTTGACAAACATCTAATTAATTTTCCTTTCATAGGTCTATCCTACCATGCCTTTGTACCAAAGGTAATAGAAACCAGATGGAATTGCCCACTATGAATATATAGATGTACATAGTACATACATGTATACACACAGACACATTAATTTAACCCCAGTAACAATAATCTTATCAAGTTCCAGAGCTTCATCAAGATAATCTTGTATTTAGATTTGAATGTATATATCAAACTCTTCAGAAATGTTGGCAAACACTTTGTCCTCTCTGTTCCCCAAAACAGTACAGTACAGTCTGCTACAGGTTCTGCACTGTTCCAACCCAAGGAAATGAAGAAGCTGACATATATTGCAGAAATACTCCAAGCATTGTAATTTTCCTATCCTCACAAACTTATATTGCTAGAAACCAGCTTTTTTTGTCAGAATTTGCAAATAAACCGGAACCTGCCACAGCAATCTAATAACCTGAAGGAATTCTTACACAATCAATCCTTTTGACTTTTATTGTAGCAATCAGTGAAGTGCTTCAGTATCCTGTGGCATATTAGTCTAATGTTGTTTTCAGCATGCAGATTATTTAGACCAGAGATCATGATTTTGGTTATAAATCACGTAATAAATTTGGGATACAACTGGAAAAATATAATGAAAAAAACATTAAATAATATGAACCACCAGGAAGAATCAGTTAGGGAAAAGATAAATGGTTGTCAGTAGGAATATTAGGCATGTGTGCCCATGTGTAGATAAACACCAAGCAGATTGCTTGTTTAAACATTCTTTATTTTTCTTGAGTTTTTGCCTGACAGGGACTGCATTTCTCTCAAGAGGGATTGCAATGAATGCATTTGGTATAGCTATGTTAGCTGCTTGGAGTAGTTCTTCCACAGGAAAACCATTCCAATTATCATTCCAAAATGATGTTCCTTTAAAACAAATACAAATAGTATTTTCATTGTGAATTTAAACAAATCTTTGCAGAAAGAAATCTGAGCAGAATCTCTTAATAAAAAAAAAGAAAAAAAAACCTAGTTATTTTGCAATAATAATGATTTCTTTATATAAAAATTCCCTTTTATTAATCCCAAAACTGTAGTTTCTTGGGGTGGAAAAAAACAAACAAAAATATTTAACACTGAAAAACCACAAAGGACTGCAAGGATTTCAAGAAAGAGTAATTTTATGAAGTGAATACATTTAGAAAGTAATATTGGGACCTAAGTTTCTCAATAATCTTTTTGGATGAATACCTGGGGAACTAAAATTAGCCATCGCTTAATTTAGTACCAAAATACAAAATGCACGCCTGTCCACTCTACTAAAACAGCTTTAGCACTCACAAATATAAAAAGAAATGTGTAGCATGCAAACCCCTTTTAGAGATGGAATTAAAGATAATATTGTTTGACTGGCAGAATATATTCATAAACCCTATTAATTCTTAATCTGTGTGCACATCTAGTCTCCTTAACCCGGCATTCCATGCAGACTGCCCATGGTGTCTGTGCCAGGGCCATTCACCTGCCATTCATTCATGCAGACAGAACATTGCAGAGTCAATCTTTCAACAAGTTAATTTTATTTTCTTGTCCCCAAAATGTAATTTTCAGCTAAATAACACAAGTTGCTTACTATGTTTGCAGTAGCATTATGTTGCATGGGGCAAATAGAAACTCTGGGGTAGATTGCCTAGCTGTAATTCTTCATGGAAGTTTAAAATGTCATTTAAAAGGGCAAAGTTTGGTGTTTGCTTCCTGCTTGCCAAATTTAGCTCTTTGCCAAGTTTTCTCCAGGTGGAATAAGAAGAGAATATTCTGCCAATTTGTTTCAGGGAGATAGGCCTCTGAGGATGACCCCTGGCCAAGACAATTCAAGACCTTGGTAAGGGTTGAAGGAAAAAGCTTTCTTGGAGAAAAAAAAAGACAGGATATCCACAGCAGGTGTTTGCATTAGATGCTGAGAGAGTGTCTCTGTGTGAACATCTCTTCTCCTGTCACTCCAAGTGGTCTCACAGGCACAAAGCATGGGAACAGTGTTGGAGTTGGTTTTGTGTCCTGCGTGCAGCGTAGCCATCAGAGCAGTACTATGCTTGATTGCACTGCCAAGAGAACAACCCCAGAGCCAATCTGACAACCTTCATCTCGATGATACCAAGTGTGCTAGAAGGTCAAAAGAGTGAGAACTTTGGGCTCATCTGGCTGCCACTCTGCCTGGTAGGAGTGGAGGTTGAGAGAGAAGATTTTCCTCTCATTCAAACGTTGAAAGAACTGGAAGGTGAGAAATAGTTGAGACCACAGCAGGGCGTGATTCTGGATGCTGAAACATGTTGCTGCTGCCTCTTATGGTAAAAATTTTGTTTGGGCATTTGAATGTTGTTGAGGCTTATTGCCTGCAGCAGGATTTGGGCTTTTCCAGGCTGGACACACAGGGTGAAAGTTGTAGGGATTTTTGTCATTAAAATGACTGAGGCTCAGCAGCTTCCTGATAAGGAAATAGAAATCTTCTGTTTCTGGAGTCAGAGGAAAGTAATAATATGGAGACAATGCTGAAGAAGGCAAGGAACCTAAATCCCAGAACATGTTTGCAAGAATGGATTTCAAACTATCACTGTCACATGTAGTTCTGATATTCGTGTGGCACAAAACTCAGCTTTCCCAAGTTAATGCATATATATGTGTAGAGAGAGAGTTTTAAGTAGTTTATTTGCTAAAAATATAGACAAACCTTTAAATATTTCCTACTAAATGTGATTTTAAAAACCCATGGAGTTTAGTTAGGCAATCCTGAATAAGCTCAGTGCTTAAAATTATCTATGGATAAAACAAATCACAAAATAATCAAGGTTGGAGAGGACCTCTGGAGTACTCTAGTTCAAGATCTTACTCAAAGCAGGATCCGTTCTGAGATCACAACAGATTGTTGAGGCCTTCCTTCAGCTGGATCTTGAAACCTTCAGTGTGAGTGAGGAGCTTCTCTCAGACACTGTCCACCTGGAGAAAAAGCTTCTCCCTGTACCCAGCCTGAAACTCTTCTGTTTCAATTTATGCCTCTTCCCCTGCCTTGCAAGTCTGTGATGGGCCCAGCTCCACCTTCTTGATTACCTGCTTATAGATATACAAGGGAAACATTCTTCTCCAGGTTAATCAAACCCAAGTCCTTCAGCCTCCCTGCTGTATTTTTTTTCCAGTAAGCAAATATTTCCGAGAGTTCTGTGCCCTAATAAACAGCATCAGAATTGACAAGTGTGCTCAGAAATCATTAAAGGGAACCGACTAAGGAAACTTCAGATGAGCAGAGTGGGACAAATCCTTTTTGAAATCTAGCTTGCAGATAAAAAGAGGGAATAAAAAGGACCTTCTCTGGCTAACATTGCAAGACTATTCAAAAGAGATGAATCAGATCAGATCTGAAGCTTCTAAAAATTCTGGGCAGTGCTTAAGAAGCACCATGAAGAGAGAAATAAAGCAAAACAGCATGTCAAAACAGAGCTATGGGAATATAATCTGCTCGACCCTGAAGCAGTCATTTTGATAAAAGCCCAACTAAAAACGTTTTCATGGAAGCTAACTTTAGCGTAGTGAGGATAATCACCTCTGCAGTCACCAGAGAGAAACAGGATCACATAATGGTCCTGCATGCCTCACTGCTCCTGCCCAGGCTATAGAGGCAGTCTGGTGACATAAGCCTGAGCAGGATAAGTCAGCCTTCATGAATGCCCTACAAAAAGTCTGTCTGCAGAGTTATGATGTTAGGTAAGTTTCATCCACTGACAGCAGATTTTCCTGGCAGCCCAGTGGGCTGAAAATCATTGGCAGCAGAAGATTTTGCTTTAGCAGAGCTACTTCCTTTCACAAGTGCTGAGTTTGGGTGCCTGTGACTACCCCATTTCTTTTCCCCATCTCAAACATGTGTGAAGTGGATTGCGGGTAGGAGAAGCTGTGTTGCAGGTATCTCCTCCCACATGCAGCTATTTGGAGCAGATCGTGGAGAGAGTATAGGCTACATTTTGAGATGGGCAAGAAAGCAAATGAAAAGCAGATTGCCCAGACCTGTTATATCACACACCAGGCAAATGAGGCAGTGTCCAGGTATCATCTGAAAAATCCCCGGCTCCTTGTCAGATGTGCTCTTTTTTTGTGGTAGTGCAGCTTCATATACAAGCTCTGACAGTACAGGCAAAGCAACTTGATGTCAAATAAAAACTAAATGGACTCGCAGCAGCACCAGCAGCAGGTCTTTCATCAGTGTCAGCGTACAAACAGTACTTTAATGAGTTCAGACATGCCTTAGCTTTTCTACAGCAGTATTGACTGAACTTCTCTTTTAATCAAATGATGCAATATACAGAGAGAATTAGTTTCATGTAAAGCCTTGAATAAACACCAAAGAAATCCTCCTACCTTAGCCCGCACAATCATTCTGATAAACTGGCTGTTCTTTTCTTATTAAACAGATGAAGCGTTCAAACAGTTCACAGTCATTCTTCCTTTAGTGGCAAAGGATTTAATGTGCCACTGTTACTTCAATGATGATAATACAGTAGAGTTAGCCTTCTTTACTGGGTTTGATATTCAGTTGCTTTCTCCTGGCTGTCTTTGGAAGACCTGAGTGCACTTCCAGGAAGTGGGCAGGTGCATATAGTTAAGTAGATATATACAGTGAAAGAGATTAGTCAAAGAATTTCAATTTTTTTTTGAGCGGAAAGGAATCTTATCCATGACAAATGCAAATACACACGTATACATCTGAGTGTGGTTTGTGCATCATAGATTTAATTCAGTCACGCCTCCTGTTCTTGAAATAGTTTCTTTCCTGATGGGTCACTTACAACTGTTTATATGCCTAAAACACTCTTTTGCAAGTTGCTTGGGGTTTTTTAAGTGCAGCTTGGGGCATATTTGGATATTTTTTTACGGCATTGAAACAGCATCCTTCAGCTGAATCAGTCCATTGCTGTGGAGGTCTTTGCCGGTTCACTTATACACTTGTACCCTGCGCTCTTCCTGAGTTGCTTAGTTGTGTGACGTCAACTCCCTGGAGGCTAACAATGTCATTATCATTACCAGACAAAGACAGTTAGGTAATTTTGTCTGATGGGAGTGCAGATATTGACCTGAACTAATGTATTCTTATTTCCCAGAGAGAGATGCTTATTGTAGCAGTGTGACATAGTAGGGTTTGCTAATATTAATCTAAAGGCTGTGTTCTTTTTTAGCAGAGAAAAGCTTTTACATTCACATTCAATTTCATCACTTGACATATCTCTAGTCTACTTGCTAGACTTGAGATTCTTTGGCTGTTTAAAGACAAGTACAAGGTCTTTGTATGCGCCTGTGAAATATTTTTGGCAACTTCTAATTTGCACATCTCTTGACCCTGCAGAGAAAATTGCCAAGCCTATTCAAAAGTCTTGCTTTCTTCAGGACAGCCTAAGAAAAAATACCTTTAGGGAAAGGAGACTTGTAACAGTGATCACATCTGATGTATCTTGTGGCAACACACTAGACATATCTTACTCTGTTTTTCATTGTTGACTGCTGGCAATGCACTTGGAATAAAAAGTCTTTGCCTTAAAGGGATTGTTATTTGCACATTTTATTGCAATTTCCTTGAAAAGCAGATATATGCTGTGCTTATAATAAGCATTACATAAACAGATTGTAGAAACAGGCACATTTAATAGTCCTTCTGGGGTGTTTTGTGATTATTATAACAAATACATATATATGCCAGAAGAACAACTCCTCCTTATGAATGTATGATGAAATTGCTGTCAGTAGAAAACTGGTTAATAAATACTAAAGTGTAACCATTTAGTGATACAGTCACGGATTTTGTGCAATATCCTAAAATATAAACTTTGGTATATAAATACAAATTACTACTTGCACATTGCAATGATTCTGATTTGTGTTGAAGTCCAAACCATATAACTCCAGGTGTTAAGAAAGAAAAACTAGACAGCCCTGAAAAGGCAATCAGGCTTCCCCGAGACATGCAGCTTTGACAGTGCGATCATCCTCTACTAGCTATGGTGGAAAAATAACCACAGCAACTGCTCCAGACAAGCAGGCATTGCTGTAACTGGAAAACACCAGTTTCCAAACACCAATAAACTTGTTATGATTCCATGACAGCCTTCCATACCAAAACATTTTAATTGTAATGCCATATTCTCCATTTGCAGTGTGAAGCCTTGAAAAAGCCAAGGGTTTAAGAAAAAATTCAAAAAATTTTATTTCTGTTTCAGCCACTACCAATCTGTGTAAGTATATAGAAGATATAATCTGGCAGTAAACATTACAGGCAGAAGATATAATTAAAAATAAACTATCTATAAATAGAATATTGCCTCAAGTCATTGAGCTCTATTTCTTTTATTGAAATGCTGTGTAATGAAAGGTACAGGCTAAGTACATTCTCAAAAGAAGGGTCACTGGGTTTACTTTTCTTTGTCCAGAAAACTTCAGAAGTAAAGCTGTAAATCAGTGGGTGACCTAATATTACAAGGTACTTGGTATATCCCCCAGAGGCTAGACCACAAATGCCTTTTCATCACAAGCACAGCAATAAAAACCATGAAGCCACAGACACTTTGAGCCTCCCTTTCTGCCCAAAAGTAAGCTTTATCCTAACAAAAAGGGCTAAGGACAACCTTGCTGAATGGTTGTGCTGCCTCAAATTTAGAGCCCAAATCTGAGGATTTTTCTTAACATGTTGCTTCCTCCAACTTAACAAAAGGGATGTTTTACATGGCAAAGGGGACTAACATATTTGTGCAACAGAAAAAGTAAAGCCTGCTGCAGCTGCTGACAGATCGATTGCAATAGGTTCACATCTCCAAATCAATGTACCCTCATATCATGTGGACTGTTATGTTTAATAATCAAAACTAGGATAAAAGCATCACTCTGGGTTTGGAATTTTTAAAAAAACTTTCTATAGTCACCATGTTTACCTGTTAACTGCATAGCACTTTCCTGAACAACTCTGTCTTTGAACACCATTGTAAATTTTAATACAGAATTTCATGCTACTGTATTCCACAGTGTTTTGCCTTACTTTTTCCCAGCTGTAACAACACTGTACCTTTTGCATCCAACAATGACGCCAACAGCAATGAATCTTCAGTATATTTTCAGTGTATTTATTGGCCTTGTACAGGCTTAACTTGACATTTAAAACTAAGAAAAGTTTTACACTTCTTTTCTTCTGTAGTGAATACAGAAACCATAATTAATGATTATAGAGCTGAGCTTCTGTAGCATTCTACAATTGATTCTCTGTTAAACTGGCAAAATAAGAAGATAATGTCACCAGCATTTACAGAGTTGGCAGCAAAACAGCACTTCATCTCACTTGGGATTCATTCAACAGCATTTGCTAAAATGGCTTTGTTTATGGCAAAATTTGGTAGAGTAATTTGGTTTAAGTAAAACAAATTCACACTCTTTACTTTAGCCTTTAATATGGTTAAAGGTAATTATATTCCTCCTTTCCCTTTGCTCCAGAATGTCAGGAAACCCCACAAGCTAACATTTTTACTTTTAAATATTTGTACCTAAAGAACAAAGCAGTATAAGTTGTAGTTAAATTTCCTGTCCTATCAAACAAGTGGGCAAAATTGTCACTGAGAAAAATAAATGATATTGTGAAATTGATAGACTATTTTATTCAATTTTTTTCTTGGGTTAGAATAAGAAAAGAAGGTGTCAGCATGTTATTATTTCTTTGGAGGTAGTATTTCAATAACTGTCAATATAAGATTAAAAAATTATATCCATACATGTCTGCATGTATTCACTTAATAAACCCTGCTGGTTTTTGACCAAAATTGCTATTCATACAGAATTGGAGTCTCACAAAATATGGTGTGTGATTAAACCTCTATAAACCATGCAACAAAAAGTGAGGCTAGCGTTAACTTACATTTTTGAAATCTATGTATACTGATGCCTCCCTGAAGATGGAAATTGTCACCTAGATCTATAGTCTGGCAGTTATGAAAGCTCTAGCACTGCTCTGCTGGAGTGGCAGACCCTTCCTTGGGGAGTTGGTTCAGGCTACTTCCATCTGTTACCTCTCAGCATCATTTGGATCTGTGGAACACAGCTGAAAACTGCACTTTAAGGCACATACATTTAGATTTAGGTAGCCCTATGATAGAAGGATTCAAGAGGCAATAGTGCAGGGCTGTTATAGAGGGAGTGGGGATATAGCTACATGGCCTTTTGCAGGCTGAATCTTCCTGCACTCATGCTGGCTGACTGGGTACCAGCTGTTTTCCAAAAGCCACACGTCCACGGTTGCTGCTGCAGCTGCTGGAGTCAAGGAGACACACAGCTTTGAGTGATCCTAGTGCAGTGACAAGATATTCTTAAGCACCTCAAGGCTTCAATGTGTACTTTCTGAAAGAACATAAAAAACACCTCTGTAACAGCAAGTCAGTGCCAATTCAGCTTTGGGGCACTTAATATCCTCTTATTTACTGACACAGCATTTTTTAAACATACCTGTTATCTACATTGACTCCTTTTTGTTGCCTATTTGTGTCTGCCAGCCATTCAATCCTCTGGCTCTGAATTAGCCCACATTTCCTCACTGACCACCTAGGTGCAGCTCCCAATTGCCTTTCCTAAGCTCCCTTCCCTAGCTGTCCCCATTGCTAATGAACAAGTAGCACCAATGTGGCACTTATAACAGAAAGAGGAGGGGGAGAGAAAGGAAGACCAAAACAGCAATTAGAATATATAAGTGGAAATCTTTATTGACAGTGAAAGAATTTAGGGGTGCAAAGCCAGTGAATCACAAGAAAAAAAAAAAAAACAGTGGACTGTGATACAGGATTAGGACATGTCTGTGTTATCTTCTTGTTCAGCTACAGTTTCAGAGTGGTATTGAAATTTTTGATCCTCTCAGAGCACCATAATCATTCACTATGTTACAAGAGTTTCCAGACGGTCAAATAAATAGTACAGTGGTACAACCCAACTAGGAGATTACAGTGGGTATTTAAGAAGAATTATGATCTAACAAAAACACCCTCAGGTGTGATTCCCTTCCCTCTGTCCTGCATCTGCTTGTACAGTGGAAAACACCATTTTCACTGTTATCCACCAAACATTGTCTTCTTAGCATTGGTTCCTCCACAAAGCTTTTGGTGGATGAACTAACTCAAACGCATCAGAAGCCTAAAAAAAAAACCCTAAAATCAGTGAGCCTAAAACTTTTTCAAACATGTGAACAGGAAATTTCTTTCAAAATTCTTGGCCTGACCCTTGCTTTTCATTATTACTTTACATTATAGAGTTTGTTTGCTGTTCTCAGCTTCCAAAAGCAAATATTTCAATTAACATTCGTATTTTTATTTTTGGGTTATTTCCTTATCTCCTTAGTTGTTCTTCTTCTCTGATTTCTGTGCAATGTGATTGCACATAGATTTATATGATTCATTTCTATTTGCTTTCTTTTCTAGTTTTTGTATTCTTCATTTTACTGCTTCACTGCACTTTTCGTCTTTCAGTTTTCTAGATTCTTTCCACTGCCATTTGTTTTTGGTTTTATTATTTGTCTTCATTGTTGTTACTTTTAAAATTTTTATTCCTCTTTATTGTGAGTCTTTATGTATGTGTTTGTTTTCTGCTTTCTTGTCTTTACTGTCTCTTCTTGTCATGTTTGCAACAGGAGTTGTTTGTTCATAGCATACTTCTACCAAAATATTGTACGAAGTTGCCAGCAGCATTTTGTCTGATCAAAAAGTGTCAAAAAATTAAAAGGAAGCACTCTAGACTGTATTAGGTGCTTAACTAAGATCCACAGTTTTTATACAAGAAGGCTGATTTTTTTTTAAAGCTTATGTTCCTTTTCCTGGTGATGGTATCATCTGGGTAGGGAAGAGCAATGTGGAAAGACTTGCTTCATTTAATTTTATATGTTTCAGGACAGTGGTTTAACTTTGGTTCACATTTATTTGCTTCAAGAAGCTGATACAGGAGAGACACGGAGTTTTTCACGACTGTGAGAACCAGATGAATGAAGAGGGTTTACCATGGTTGGGGAACCAGAGCACTGATTCCGGAATTTTGGTTCTTAAGATACTGCTACAGAGCTGCAGAGGAATCCAAAGAGGAGAGGGAATCCAAAGAGGAGGTAACCTCACTGTTTGGAATAAACTTCTCCATTTGACGCTGAAATGACATATTATTTGTGTTTGTGCTCAGCATGCAAGTTGGATTGCTATTCTTCTAGGGTAGAAACTTATTCTTGTGTACAAGAACAGTCAATACTCACTCTGAGTAAACAACCACTGTATTTACGACAGTATAGCCCTTTGACCGGCTCTAATTTTCACACTTGAGGTTTTCAGTTGCTGAATCTGGTTGTTATATTATTGTGTTAGCTTTAGTACATTGTGATGCTCTCAAATGAAGTTATAAATGAATTATAAAAGAGCTTCTGCTTCCTGGGAAACCTATCTTTTCAATATTGGATCATAACTTACCAGAAAAAAAGCAGACAATTTCAAATTTTCTTGAAAGCTTCATTTATCTTTTTTCTTTGTTTTATGATTAATCACAATATTTTGTCTCACATCTGACTTTTTTCTACAGTTGTAGCCTCTATAAACTGGTTTGAGTATAACATTGAGACGATTATGAGGAGGAGACAGAATTAAGTTCCTTTCAACATGAATTTTTCTGTGATTCTTTGATTTTATGCATTTCTAAAATTCAAAAGCTGTTTTAAAATGGAAAAAACAAAATATTACAGAACTGGAAAGATAATATTTTTAAGGTATGAAATTGTTTTTCTGATGCTTCAGTGAAATAAGCAAATTCATCTAACCAATTTTGATTTCATTAAAATAATATTTTCCAATAGGAAGATATCATTAGGAGCAAACAAATATACTATTAACCAGAGCATTCCAGTTTTATTGTAGCATAAGTAATCTGGGAAGTTGGAACCATTACCTCTTCTAATTCAAGGACTGCTAGTCTTGCTAAAGTTTGTGCTGTCTTCGTATTCACAGCTGTTAGCAGTGTTGCCTGTCCCTAACATATCTGCCAGGTAAAGGTACATGTGCACAAAAAATAATGGTCATGTATACATACTCATTTCAGGATTTATTCTGCATTTACCAACTTCACTAGAAGCAAAATCAGCTACTTCCATTAGCACTTCATAAACAAGTTAGCTGCATATTATGTATGCATAGTTTGATCTAAGTGCAGCTCCCATGGGATTTACCTCACTAGAACAGGATCTAGCTAAGAGGTAGCAACATAATGAGCAATATAATGAACAAACAGCGCGAAAACCCCAATGAACCAGATTTACCAGAAATTTATTGTTTTGCACATTAAAAGCCAGAACCAATATAATCAGCGATGAGGAAATTTTGAAAAAATAAAAGCTTACTCTAATCCAAAGATCAGCCAAGTATGTCAATACATGATTTTGTAAATATCTCACTCTCATTTTCTTGTGAAATTGCTACATTTCTGCAAAATGGAGATTTAGTATTTCTAAAGACTATTTCCCTAATATTAAGATTAATTAAGTTGCTGTTTGGGTGAAAGTTCAGTTCAGTGTTGATCTTATTCAAAACACCTAACACATATCCTGATAAATTAAAATGATCATGCATGAAACAAATCTTTGCTGCAAGGAAAAAGTAATAAAAAAAAGAGAGAGAGAGATGCTGCTCAGCATTTGCAGGATCTCTAGGCTTATAATTTATCCGAGTGGCATAGAGGGTGACCCGAAGATTAGCAAATTCATGACACATTCGAAAGAAAGCTGAACATATTTCAGAGTATGGTCCTCATTGTTGACGAGGAGACCTCAGGTCAAAATGATCTATGAAGAATAGTTGTTCCACTGACAACTCTAAAATGAAAAACCAAGAATAAAATTATATTATCTCTGAAAAGACTCCACTAAAGTGTCCCACATAATAATAAAAAAGGACAAACTAATATTGAAGATTAAGTGATAAACCTACATTGCCTTTCAATTTCTAGTGCATATAAGCTTTGCAATCGGTTTAATGGAAGGATATTCTGGAGGGCATGGAATTATGCCAGAATAGGGTCTCTCACATTATGTGAAATTTCCCTACACTATTTTTATCTTAATTTTATTTTACACCTAAATCAACAGCGTTCTGCTGTAGTGTCATGCTGATGTTTAAGTTGACAAACACGTCAAACCAGACTGCCACAACATAAGTGAAGCCTTGAGGCTCTATAGAGGACACACTGAACCATCAGAGTGCTGCTAGTAAAGGCAGAAGTAAAGAAAAAGCTTTTATTTCTTTATTTAGGGTTCAGAGGGCAGAAGAACTCCAAAGTTAAACTTGTAATTAATTCTTCAAATAATCAGATAAGTGCCTCTCTTGGAACTGAAACTTCCAATCCAATTTGAAGGCAGCATCCTTCTGTTACTTAATTTCGAGGCATATCAACTTTGTTAGATGCCTCCTAATTAAGGGTTATTCTAGGCTCCTGTGTCTTCAGCATATGCCCATTGTATGCGCGTTGGTGCCTAGCACACTCTCCACACCTGCTGAAGACCCCACTCTGGCGGAGGCATTCAGTGCACTTGCAACGTAAGGAAGAGAACCATTACTTACAGTTGAGGCAGCAGAAATAGATGTTTTCTGTGGCAGAATGGGTAGGAAGTGTTGCATTAAATACTACTGAATCCTTAACTTGAGGGAAGTCCAACATATCCAAGAGGCTAGCATGAATGAGCCTGATAGGATGGACAACTGCAATGGACAACATGCTGCCTTTCCTGCACTGCATTGCAAGAAACTTGAGGTGCATCATTAAGGGAAAAGAATATGAAGCAAGGAGTATTAGGGGTATTTTTTTTTGACAATCCTGAGCAGTAATCTTCAATTTCTCACCCTTATTAGCCAATAGATTAAAAACTCTAAAGAAGTTTTCACAGCAAGATCTGGGACCAGAAATCTACTTTTCAAGCTGTATACCTTATTTTAGCACCCAAAGCTATTTGCTTATACACTCCTCTCGGTTTATGGTATCTGGTATTTATTCACACCCACTATCGAGTTTACTGTAGCTCAAAGTCTGATCTTGCCTGACCACCATGCAGGCTGATGCTCAAGGTAATGTCTAGGGAAAACGAAGCAGAAGCTAAAGATTTCTCTAATCTCAGGGGAAAAGAAAAAAAACAAAAAACCCTAGAAAAAAAAAAATTTAAAAATCTACCTTATCTGTAGCTGCAGAACTGAAGGCCTGAATCCAAGGCCTAAGTCACAAGAATTAACATTTCAGATATGTATTTCAGATATGTCTCTTAAAACTTTGTTAGTGAACTAGATTGGCTAACTCTAGGCATTTAAAAATTGCATGTTGCAAAGCAGAGAGAAGGGCTGGAGTCTCCCAAAGTCTGTAGAAATCTCAGATTCCTCAACTAAAATTTGGACTCTTTTATGGGAATGATAGGTCTGACAACTGAAACATAGGAGATATCACAACTGATGTTTAGATAATTTGTCATCTAATGGATAAGTCTCCTTTAGGATTCTTGCCCAAACAATTAAAATTTGGTGTCTGCAGCATTTAGATGCTTTGCAAATCCCACTGGGTGCATCTATCAGCACCAAAGATGCCTTTGTAAATTTGACCAAGGGTCTGTATCAGAGAAAAAAAACTTTGCTAATGTCCAGACCCAGTGAAAAGATTAAAAATCAGAATTCTTTACAATAAGTCCCAGTTAAACTCACTAAGGAAGATAAACACGTGTTTACTGTTTTTATTTGGTTGAAAACACAAAGTATCTTTTTGTCCAGAAAAATGCATGAGGCTCTCCATAGAAATAAACAAAGCATCTGGAACATTGTCTTTTTTCTGTGCTTTTACACCACCCGCAGCAAGCACTGGTGTGGAAAAGGAAGGATGCCTTGGACTTCCTTTACAGAAGTTTCTGATTGGCTGTTCCACCTGCCCATCAGCAATTACCATAATTTAAAGCCTTCAGGGATTTAAGACTCTCCTATTTTCCCACTGAGCTCAACATCTTGCTGTGAGACCTAAAGCACACAAGAAGGGCAAATGGCACAAAATCATTCCAGCAGCTTGCAGTATGTGCACAATGCGGTGTTCTCTCAGGATCTGAAAGCTTCTTCATGCCGTAAGTGGCATGAAGAGAGATGCATTCCCTGTAAAGGAGCTGTCAACACTTACACATGAGTCTAAAGAAATCTGCTTGTGGATGTTTGTGTCAAAAAAGGGAGATCTCTGAAAAGTCTACAGAGCATGAACTTCAAGGCAATGTATGCAGGACCAGAAGAACATTTAAATTATGGTAACCAAGAATATGTGACGTTTCTGTTGTCATCCTTTTGCATTGAAAATTTTTGCAACTGAAAAGGGAGATTTATCCCAAATCAGCGAAAATATAGATCTCCACATTTCTTACCTTGTGTTGTCCATTCTAGTTCTGAAATCTTGAGTGTTTCACCAGCTAGACTATAACAGAGCTTTGAGTTTTGAGTGTTTTGTTTGAGGGGAGTAAGTGAGAAAGTTGTGAGTTTTTTGCTTTAATGACAAGTTTACCTCTTAGCTTTCTGCACTATCCTCTGCTGGTTTGCTGTTTCAGTAATTTATCTCCTTTGTCGTCTTACGCGTTCACCAGTGCAAGATTGATGTCATAAAATTTAAGGGCTTTCACTTGCTCAGCTAGAGTACAGATTTTACAGGAAGAGTAAAGCAAGTATAGATATCTAAGAGCTGAATAATAAAATGTCCCTTCATCTGTGTATTTAATTAGCTGCTTTTCTTACGATTACAAAGATCAGTACCAGGAAGAGAGGAGCTTTTAGGTCTCAGCAGGTTAACTCCACACCAGAGGATTAGACAGGACCCAAACTGTGATGCTTGGTGTTCTCAGTTCCAGGACAGAACTGGCATTCAGTACTCATCTATTCTGCTCTGCAGTGAGGTGAGACATTTGTGGAACTGAAAGCTCTGAGTAATTAAAAAACACACAAACAAAAACAAAACAAACAAAAAACATAGAATAATTTTGCATGCATTTTCACAGATTGCTGTGTTAAAAAAAGGCAAATATGAATATGTAATAAATGGTAAATTCTTTCCTCCTCCTTGTTATCACTGGCAACTATATTGCTTTGTCATACAACTGCTGCAAAAGCTAATCCTCCACACTTGGAAAATCTTCTTATTCCAACTGCCATGGCCCTGCTGAAGCCAGGGCTTATGTCCCTAAAAATAGGACCAGGATTACTTAGGTTGCAGTTCACTGAAGTAGTTTAAAGGTTTTCAGATGTGGTGCAAGGAGAGAAAAAATTGTTATTCTAAACTATCAAGGCTCAAAATTACCATTTTAATCAACTTAATTAAAGACTTCATACAGTCCATGTACAAAGGCTTCCAGCATGAATGAATTACTATCCCATCATGAAAAGAAACCACCAGTAGGCACTTATTTCAACTCCTTACCTCAAAATTTTCATATCTGCCTCAGAACCTCCTGGCTTTATTTTATTGACTTCAACCTTACAGTGCTCAGTAGGGGCTTTAAGAAGGATTTAGGCACTTGCACCCACAATTGCAATTCCAGCAATCCCTACTTATATATGGCCTAACCCTGGGCCTTTTGGGAGGAATCAGGCCATGGTGATGTTAAGAGCAGCCAAAGTCAAAAACTCACCTTCCTTCTGAGTCAGGAAACTGAGTCTCAGCCAGGGATAAATAAAAAAGAGCAAGCTAGAGGCAGAAGTGAGTCCAAAAGTTCAGTAGAAGGTACTGAACATGAAAACAGAGCAAAGAATCCAAGTATTTTGAGAAGTCAAGGGGGAAGATATTAAAATTTGTATGGGACTAAACCATCACCAGGCTTTAGGCCAGGTCTCTGCCACTCATGCCTAAGCCCTGTCTAGATTCAGAAACTGGGCCTTCCTCTACCAAGCATTCTTCTTTTACATAATACTCACTGTTTAATGTGAGATCTTGGGTGGAGTGTTTCTAAAACAACCTAAGAGGAAACAATTCCTTCCATGAAGTAGTAGGAAACACTCTTTCTTACACAGGATGCAGGAGAACAAATGCCCCCCTCCAATTTTTTTTTTAATAACTTCACTCTGGGAGTTTTTCACCTAGGCAGAAGAATCTGTAGTTCAATTCAATCTTCAGATCCAGGAAAGATGGATCTGTGAATAATGTCTCAACTGTGGCAGCGCACCCTGATGCAAAGTGCAAGTTATGGTATTTGTGTCACTCTATAAAGGGCATTGCTGAATCCAAAGAAGAGAAGATAATAGGACAAAGAAATATTCTAGTCCAATGTTAAAACATCAGCTTAGGATGAAAAAACTTAGAGTTTTGGTGTGTCCATTGCTGGAACAGTTTTTCTTTAGTATAAAACACAGCCACTGCTCTTTGACACAGAATATTGTAGCCCAGGACATCTCCTAAGGACCCTGAACCTGGGTGCTCACATCAGGCTCTTTGTCTCCTTTATTTCCCAGTAAACTTTGATTCATTTTCACTTACCTGAATGTTTCAGCTAAGAATGTGAAAGATGTCTCTTCCCATTCTCACCCCAGGGTTCAGGAAACTTACCTTTGAGATGGGAAATATGATTTTGAATGAAAGAAGATGCAATAAAAATTTCTCATTCCTCAGAGAGTGTCCTGAAAATCAAACTTTTAAATGAAAGTTTCATTCTGAGTTTTCTTGGCTTTGGATGTGGATGAGTGCCCAACTTTTAGCCCCTTGGGACAGAGTCCGAAAACCCATGCATGCAATCTCATGCTCCCTCCACTGTTTAATGCAGTTAGGACATGAAAAGAGAAATGCTTTCTTCTCCTCAAACATCCCAGTGGCCCTAAGAGGATGTCCTGGCATGGCCAGTGCTCTCTGCTCAGCTGGCCAATCCTCCTCATTTCTTTATTTTCTTTCTTCCTTTTATTTTTCTGTCCCTCTCAGATATTTCTTTCTTACATAATTGCACACAGTTATTGTGCAGCAAAGCAGCTCCCCTGCTCAGAGCACACTGCACTCCCTTCACTGGAAGATAAGTCTCATCTTTCTCTCAGGGAAGGAAGGTTAGAGGCCCTGGGCATCAAGGAGACAGAACACTCCTTGCTTCTCTGCCTGTGTGGGAACCAGCATCTTCTGTCTTTCATTTGTCAGCTTGGTGCTTCTCTGCTGTGTAGCCCAAGGTGTCCCTCAGTTGCAATGAAAGTTTTCATGCCAAGGCTTACAACCCCCTGCACACACTGCACATGAAGGTGAGGTACCAAATCCCCTGCTTCCATCTTCTTTCAGAAGACAGGTGCCTACAGGCTAGGCACTCCAGTTACTAAATTACAGGTTTTTTGCTTCTACTCTGCCACATTCCCTCTTCCTAACCTTCAACATTTTCTTTTATGTGTTTGGCTGTTGGTTCAGGGTTTCTGCTCAGACGCAACTATGAGTAGGACTTCTGAGTCTCCTTTCTGTGTACCTTGGTTAAACACCAGTGTAGACTTTATCCAAAAGAAGCCTTTGGTGGCAAGCAGTAGTGGATGGGGATACCTCTGCTTAGTGAATAGTTGCAAGTAAGCTCATTCAGGGGATTGTTTTCCCACTGGCCCAGAAGAGTGAAGGCACTGTGCTCTAACTATAAAATTCAGTTTTATTGTTCTTCACAAATCTTGTCCATCATGTCAATCAGCCAAAAAATCACCAAAAAAGCAGAGCTCCTCCAGCTAAACCTGAGCTGCTCCAGCTGGACAGATGGTGTCCCTTCCACAGCCAATGTTTCCACCTTCCTCTCTGCTGCACTCCGTCTTTCTGCCATGTTTGCGTAATCTGATTCCCACCATAACTGACAGGGCAGTAAGGAAGGTCTCAGTCACTGGAGGGACTGCCTGGAAAATGTAACCCATGGATTGGCAGCAAGGCAGGAATGCTCAACTGGGAACCCAGTAGGCATAAAGATATAAATAGACCCATGCTATGGTCCAGATGAGGTCTGCTTCAGGAACCCTATCCTTGAACAGTGAACAAATACATGACTTCAGTTTCCACAGCTATCTGCGCCTGGCAACTGTCAGGAGCACGGCCTGTAGAGCAAACTCCAATATATTTTGCCAAAGATTTAGCAAACCTGCTATGGAAGTGCTATAAATGCATTAGTATTTAAAAAAAGCCACTAAGTATTAGAGCAAATAATCTCTACCTGTAACTTTAATCAATTCTAGCAATTTCTTTCCTTCAAGTAAAGATTTCTTTAAATTATGTTCTTTGTGTTAATTTCCTTAGATAAATAATGCTAAAGAACTGAGCATTATGACACTTTATTATTATAACACTGATTCTAATATATCAGTGTCATAATAATAAAGTAGTGATCCGACAAATTTCTTAAAAAGAAACCTTCCTATATGGAGTTTATCTCATTTATTTCCAAATAAAATATTTTACAAGTGTGACAGTGGATTGTAAAACATTTCTATTACAATTTAGGGAGATATTCTCTCAACATAGCTGAAGGCTCCACCAGATAAAGATTTTTTTTTATTTCTTTTTTTTTTTAAATCCACAAACTTAGCATATATTGTGGATTTTGTGTTTTGATATTTCTAACACTGAATGGAAGTGAAAAATATTTCATATCTATTTATTTAAATCAAACCTCATCCTATTCCAGCTGTTTCATATGGTTCTCTTCCTGTCTTCACCAAACAGATTACTGTAGTTTGACTGTGTGCAGTATTTGTTAGACACTGTGTGACTACAGAAAACATCTCAGGTTTTGTTTCTTTTCCTTGTTCTCCACGTGGTATTTCTTTTATTTTGGTCACTTAATATTGTTCCTGGTTTTGTCAACCAAGCTGAGTCTTCTGGGACCTGTTGATGTCATGGTGATCTGTGACCTTGTAGAACAACAAATAATGGATTCATGTGGGATGGCCAAGTGCTCACAATATAATCTGATGAAGTTTTTCACTTCAATAATTACCTTTTAAAATGCAGTAACAGAATTCCATTTTCATCCAACAAACTTCTCAAGTAGGCAATGCAGTTCCTTCAATATTCTGAAGTGTCTAGAGATTGTGTTTAAGATATTTGATACAAAAATCTTCCGTCTATATCTTTTAAGGCATCATGAGAAGTGTTTTTTTTTCCTCTCTCATAGCCTTCTACTTCAATTACTCAGGTTTTCCTCATTGACAAACTGCATTGCTGATACTGTTCTGACACATGTGCTTGAAAGGCACTTCTTGCATAAGCAGTAGCTCCATTGAAGATGCACACAATTGGCTATGCAAACATACAAATATATGTAGAACCTCTCCTTGTGGTTCCTATGTGGTTTATCAGCAGAGGTCATGGGCCAGTCACTGGATCCCTTCAAGAGATCTCTTGCAGCTTTTAGATCTGATTGTAAAATTACTGTCTGCTTAAAACTTAAAACTCTGCTCAAAATCATTATATGCTTACAGAAGGACATTTGGCAGTGATGGACTCAGTTGTGACAGGTACCACAGGTTTCCTGGGTGATTTGTAAGCAATGTATGTACTCTTGCCCTGCATTTTGACCACAATTTTAACATCTAAACAAACAACAACAAAATCAAACAAAGAAAACAAAAAAAAAAAAAAAACCCAACCATACCCCACACAAACTAGGAATGTCATTCCTATCTTTTGTGACAGGGATTTGAACTCTGTGGGAAATGCACAGCTTCTGTGCATACTGGGTATGTATTTGCCTACAAAAGGCCAAAACTCTTTTAGAGTCTCCAGATGCTGTGGTAGCACAGAGAGTAATTTATACTTCATACAAAGGATTTTGAACTTCTAAACTGTTAGATTTCTCAGCTTTCACAGGCTGAGAGAGAAGGGGTGAAAAACAAATGTTCTAACAAATTTTCCAGATCTTTTCTGATAATTGTTATTTTTAATTTCTAAGACTTTAGCACTATGATAAATACCAAGTGTCTTTTTTGCTCTTCAGATTGTTGACAACAATGGCCAAAATTATGTTTCTGCACACTTAAAATTTCTTACATCCCACCCCAAAACAGCGGCTAAAATTTGTCCTTTCACTATTTTTTAATCTCTGTGAGCTATCTCAGTCGACATGCTGGGCTAAAGAGTTAATTCTTTGATTTTCAGTTGATGGAATGTCTTACACTCTCCTGCTGTTCATTATATTTTCCATACAGTTTTATTCAACATCCACCTATAAACCCACCCTTGCCTTTTTTTCCTTTTCCACACACCCTGCAAATCTGCTGAGAAGTGACCATCTGGTCAACAGGGTCAATCTCCAGCCTGAAATCCAATCTCCAATCTCCAGAAATCATATTATATGCTCTTTTTCAGGAAACATGATCTAATCATGGCACAGAAAGTGATGCTAGGGCCTATCTAATTTATCACTCTGTCCAAAAGTAAGATTAATTTGTTTTATGATGCTTGAAATAAATGTTTGTCTAGCAAGTTCTAAGAGATCTCCAATGATGAAACTTCTAGAGTCTTGCCAAGAAATCTCTCCTGTTCTTTGAAGGGATACTAATGAAATATATAAAGTAAATCCTAACCTGATGATTTATAAGAGAATGATTAAGTTATCAGATTGGTTCTATGTAATTTCCAGTCCTCTCTGAAACCATGAAAATGTGCTTGTGTTCCACAAGGAGCAGGTGTACAAATCCATAACACAACAAAACTGAAGATGCAGAGGCCATACTTTTACATTCAAGCGATGTCTAGGAGAAATACTAACCATATAAAGTTTTCCTAAAAGAATTATCTAGTTCTATTCCACTAGTTAGAATAATAAAACACTCATCAATATGAGGAGATGTAGACCAGCCTTTGGACTTGCCATAGCTGGGCAAAGAAAAAAGGTAGAAAATAATATTTTTCTATATTTTCACTGTTCCAAAATATCTATTTATCTATTTGACCTGAAGATCACTTATAGTAAGAAAATTATGCTTTTACATTAAATATAGGTGAGAAAATTCTTGGCTGGATCTAGTACAGCTTTCATGCTGTTCATGGAGGACAGATCAGGCTATAAAAATGAAACAGCAGTGAAAAACAATGCTTATTACTCTATAAATTTTGAATAAATCTCAGTAAACCAACATTATTGTGAAAGGAATATGCATCTTACATGTACACAACAAAACAACTTCTGTAATTTTCTTTTGCTTCAAAACAGCTTTAAACCTGAAAGAGGAAGAAATCAAACAAAGCAAGAAATCACATGGAGGTGTTGTCATATGGTATCCTTACTATTCTGGTAGATGTTTAACAACAACAGAGCATCTGCTGGTCAGTTCTGTGAACATCTTTTCAGAATAGAAGGACAGATTGAGAAAATTCTCATAGTCTCACACATTAAAACAGACCAGGAAACATAATTTTTTCTCTGAGACTCAATCAACTTTGTCTACTTCTCCTACACTCAGTATAGCCATGTGTTGTGGTATGTGTTTGTATGAACATCTCAACGTGTCCTCACAGTCACAGTACTATGCAACAAAGCTTACCATGCTTTGGAGAGCAACAAAATATGCATTTCAAATTTTTCCAGTATGCAAAATTTGCATACTGATATCTGGGCTAACAAATATATGTCATTAAAATTAACCATAAAAAATAATTGTGAACGACTTAAAAATATAAACAATTCAGGAAAAATTGTTTATGCAGAAAATCTTTTGCTACTCATGTAAAATTCAACATGTACAGTTCCTTTGTTTCTTCTCCTTTTCATTTTTTCAGAGGATTTCAGATTTTCTTCCTTCTCTAATGACTGGCATTTAATTTGAAATGTAATAAGACCTCTTTAAATCTAAAGTCATAAAACTGAAGATAGCATTTGCCCACCTAGACACATTTTGATAGTAAGAGCTCTATGCCTTCTCACATCTTTAGGTAAGATTGACATTATACAGTACTCTGAAGAGTATACACACATTTGTCCTGAAAATACTGATTTCAGTGTCCTGAAAATAGTGACTAATCTACAAGACTGTTTTTGTATTTGAAAAAGTTATTTAGAATGCTTTTGTGTGCAGAAGTTCAGTAGAAAGGAATAAATACAACACCTTTATTTAACTTAGAAAGCTGTAAAGTAAGACTAATATAGTGGAGAGTAGATGGGAAAGAAAATTACAAATAAAAATCTTTTATGATAGAAATGATAGAAATAAGAGTTTTGACACCAGTAAATGCTAATAGTAGGGCAGTTAGAAATAGCAGCTCCTTGTATTATTTTGTATGTGTATCCCAAGTACAAGAAAGAATAAACCCACTGAAGAAAAAAACTGGTCATTTATTTCTGGTGTATTTAACAGTTTAGATCCTTTCCTCTTGCATTATGTTACGGTTGAGTGGTTGTCATTTAGTTTTCATCAACTCTTTAAACTTTCCCAACCAAATACCTTGCTATCTAAAATTCTAAAACTCAGTTTATAAATCTTGAATTTTTCCAAATCATTCTGGTGGTGTGTCCAAACTTAAATGTTTTGGACATTGCAGAGAGAAAAAGATTTGAAATCTGGTGCTTTTGGAAAATATTTAGTAAATTGAGTCCTTTTTTTTCTTAGATGCTAAAAGTATCAGAATAATGTTCTTAAACCACATTGTGCCTCCTCTTGTGCTCATACAGGACTTGGTTACTTTGACAGGTATATATTTTTAGAAGATATTTTCCAGGCCAAAACTTTTGCCTATTCCTCTCCTTTATCACGAGAACTGTTAGAATTCATTTTGCTTTTCATTGACTGAACTCAGAACCTTAACAAAGGCTGGAGAAAATCAGAACTTTTAAATTAGCTTAGAAAGATCTTGTCCGTGGCTGCTCTGTTAATGCAGGCCATCTCCAGATCACACTTAACTCTTTCTAATCTTATCTAGTGCCTACAGTGTCTTATGGAATGACTGAACTAGTACAGATATCCTCATCTTTGTAAACTATTCTTTTTCTTATACCCAGGAATATGACTCCAGGGCTCATCACTGCTTGAACAGCTGATAAATACACAGTTCTGTGACACAATGCAGCAGTGAGAAGTGGATCCTCCTTCAGGGGTTGAACTGTGCAGTTAGCTAGGTAGAGTTCGGAAGACCTTGTTGTGTAAAAAATGTTCCAGTTCATAGCCACGTCATTCACATGCAGTTGGTGTGAAGATGGTTCTTCCTCTCACTGTCCTTTTCATGCTTTGCTTTCAAACTCAAATCAAGAGGTCTTGCTCTGTCTCCATGCTCCGAAGCTCAAACCTAATCTGAGCATTGAGAATCAGCACACTGGAGAGCTTTGAATGGGCTGGAGATACCGCCAAAGAAGGCTGGCTACCATTGTACTTAAAGGTCTAAGACTCTTGGAACTAAAAATCATGTAATTGAAGAAAACTAGTAGAAATATTTCCCCTGCAAAAAGCTGCAAAATCAGTTTTCTGCAGGAGTATGCATTTCTGTCAGAGTTTTGATCAAAATAAGGCAGCCTAGGAGAACATCTGACATATTCACCCACCTCTCTGCTTCTCCCTGCCTGCTCCACCGAGTGCCCCAACTGTATGCCACAGACTTCTATGGATGCCCTGGCATATTTTCCTCAAATTACCCATCTGATATATTCCTGCAAGAGTGAGACTTCCAAAGTTTCCTGCTCCTCACTCTCCCTTTAAAATGTCTCTGAGAGTTGGCTAAGCCCACAGTTCCTCTAGCTAGTTGCTCCTTTCTCAACCAGTTGTGCCCCTATCACACCCCAGTACAGGCTGGAGAAAGACACAGGCCTGACAAATGATCTGTCTGTGCTGAATACATCTGCATTTAGAAGAGCCTGAATTCAACTTTTGGAGACTTAGTTCTCTTAAAAATATCATCTTAACAGAATATATTTCCTAATTCAAAATGAGTGGTGAAGTTAAATTATATTATTTTTCCTGACCACTTGCAGTTTGGTCTCTGTTGCTAACCTAGAGGGAGGACTAGCTTGGTGATTCATACCAGGAAAATAACTCTTTAAAGTACATTTTGTACTGAAAAGAATTAGGATAACCTTTAATTTATAGTATGAATCACCAAAAGACATATTTCACAGCTAGTGCATCATACTTCCACTGTGTGGTCCCCTGGATGGGAGGGGTGCCTTGTGCCTGCATGTGTCAGTAGGTCCATTATCTATGATGGCACATTGTGATTGCTGTGCTTGCACTGGGATTGACCCCCTCCTCTCATCTGACAGCCACCAAGCTCTGACACGTGGCAGAAAAAGGCTGTCAAACTTGCTCCCGGCCACAGAAGAGAAGCTGCCCTGGTCATCTGCCACCTTGGGGGTATTTCCATCGGTGTAGTGAGGTGAAATGTCTGCACAGGCAAGGACAGGCAGGAGCCACTCCTGACTGCTGGCGGCCTTCACCAGAGAGAAGGGAATCCTAGTTCAGGCCTTGTGTTGGCAGCTTCCTCTGCCTTCCTAACTCTGATGGGCTTTACACACATCCAAAGATAGTTGACAGCTGAAAAATAAAAGGATGTGGAAGATCATGGGTCCACAAGCTGGCACCTAAAAATTGGAGCTCATGGTGCTTTCACTCCCTTGTGGATCTAACCCTCAGGGATCACTGGTCAGCACACCTGTTACAACAGCTGCTCTTGGCTATATCCAGTTTCAGAAGTCCTTGAAAGCCTCTGGAGTGTTTTGAGAAGCAAACGATGACATGGGCTCCTTTGTGGAAGTCCCCTCCAGCTGGCAGGTTATGTCATCACTGTGCATGCCTGCGTGCAGTGTGACTGCACCAGCCCTGGACTTAAAGGACCCCTGCAGCGGGCGACTCATTTTACCAGTCTGGGAAGGGAGGATAATTCTCCCTATATCTGGTCTGCACACTTGTCAATCTATGAATGTGTATAAATTAAATTTTTCCCCCCAGTTATATCTTTCCCTGGGATTCTTTTCTCTAACAAGCAGAAAGTATCCCTGCTGTGCCTTGCTATTCTTCCATGTAGGGTTACCACGCATCTAACTACCAGCAACTCTCTTTATCCTTGCCTAGATTTATCTGCATCAGCACTGCTGAATTTTTATACTAATTACATCACTGAAGAGCTCATTTTTTGTTGATTTTAAAATCTTGTAAATGGAGATAAAATATGATTGATAGATAGATAGAGAAGAGCCTTAATTAAAAAAATATTGTAGCTTCATTAGGTAATCTGTTGCAATGCATCCTAACCTCCCCTACAGCACAATGCAAGAGCTGAGCCAGAATTCTGATTTATAAGGGAATAAAACACTTGCCCAGTTCTACTTGCTTGATGCATTCACTCTTGTACTCACTAGTCCTGTAGTTTTATCCAACTTGCCTGGCAGCTGCACCATGTTATTCAAAGCGTTACATGACACTTGTGGGGAAAAAACAAGTTAGAATCACGAGTTGTCCATTTTTCAAGCTAAAAGGATTTCATTCATTACAGGACACAAACAAGAGGTGAGAATTCTACAATTTATTGATTCACCTATTACTTATTTGTTGCTATAATTTTGAGGCAGTTTTTAATGCATTTTGGGATTTTTTTTTTAAATTTGCTTTTAGAGAAACTAAACAATCAAACTTTAACATTTCCAAAGTGCTACAATCCCTATGCAGCACAGTGGCAGGATGGCCACTGTCTCCTGACACAAAGTAAGACAAATGCTGCAGTTATCAAAACCACAGCAAATCAATTGGCTGTTTATGTGTTCCTGTTCCCTCTTCGCAGTAGCCAGACTAGCATCCTGCTGTGATAACTGCTTTCTACACACCGTTGGGAAGTCATTCTTCAGTTATTGTAAGTTAGAAAAGGCCAAAAATGTAAATTAAATTGTCCTTTTATTGCCAGCATTCCAAACTAAGTGAAGTTTAACAGCACTGAGACACACCCGCTGTTATCTGCAATTTCAGCGGTAAGACTAGCAATTCTGGAACAGAGAAATAATTTGCCTCAATCTTCCATGAGTCCTGTATTCTCTTCCAGAAGAAGTGTTTTAGCTAAACCATTAGGGTTCCAGATAAAACCTTGAGGTGGTTTGCCCAGTGGACAGTGTATAACGCTCCTTGAAAAACATCTGCATCCTTAAAAATATTTTGGCAATGTTTCTTTGCAACAAACAATAGCTGCGGTAGGAGTGAACAAACTCGAAATTGTACAGAAGTCCAAAAGAGCTGAAAAGGCAGAAACATAGTGCATGAATAAGCAGCTAGAATATGATCAACATCGAAGTTTGACACAATTTAAGGACTGATAATTCAGATGGTATTTGTAGGGCTTCTACCTGCATGAATATACATAGAAAAATTTTTAATTACTAAATTTGCTTTTCATAAAAATTCATCAAGTCTGTCACACTGTGGTACAATTTTGTTCTGTTCAGTTTCTGTTCAGTCAGTGAGATATCAAAGGCTTATTTGTGAACAAGGTAGGAAACTCAAGCAGCCAGGGTCTAAGCCAATAATTCTACCATGGATTCAAATAAACTTAAGGTAACATTCATCTGTGTCTACTTGACAGCACATCCCTTGAATCCACTGCAGCAGCAAGAATTAACCAAAATGGGTGCCTGCCATGCCAGGGGGCTGATAAAGGCTGAGCTGAAGAGAAGAGCCAGACATGAAGTTGATTCCAAGTAATCGAAGTGGCACTTAGTGTCCTGTGAATAGGTACTCCCACAAAAAAATTCACTGACACCAATTCATGCACCCTTACAAAGGTGTCAGGTACAAACCAAAACTGTGGCAAAAAGCAGAAACTCTCCAACACTAGCAATTTTTTTAGTGTTAGATAATCAAGGCATTACTTTATTTTGGCCAGGATGTTATTCTGGCCAGGATGTGCAATAGAAATAATTTCATCCATGCATGCTTGGGCTGTGTAGTGAAAATCATTCCATCACACATAATTCTTTGTGAGACTTTTCACATGTTTATATGGACAAAACCCAAAGAAATTCCTGTTCATTTATGTTAAATTACACAATTCTTAGTATTTGATCTCCTATTGGTTATTGAGCCCATTGCCTTTGCTGCTAATTTGGTCCTCATTCTTTGGTTCTCTTATCTGTCTTTTCACAGACCAGGGGTCACCAGGGGGTAGTGTTCGGGGATAACGCCCCTTAATGGGGTGTTATGTCCCGTGTGTCACCAGGCTACTCCCAATCTCTATAGATGTTAAACTCATCAGACCTCACCCGATGAAGAGTCTTAGGAAGAAGAACTTTCTTAGGAAGAAGGCTTAGAAGAAGAACTTCTTAGAAGAACTTTATTAGGAAGTAGAATTCCTTTTCCCCCGGGCGAAGGCGAACAAAACCCGAACAAAAATTACAAAGAAAATTTTAAAAGTGTTATCATTTCCAACAGTCCCATGAGTAACCCATCAGGCTATCCTGCCTGTCTCTAGCAATGCACAGCTCTTCTGGCCCTGTATTTATGTCTGTCAACCTACTGCACACAGGACATTGCAAACAATAATAAGTGATGAAGGGTGGGTAGCAGAACTAAGCCTAAAAGGTCATAAGGCTTCTATGGGACACCTGGGTGTCCATTTGACAGAGACATCAAATTGAGAAATTACATTATTAAGTTTGCATGATCAACTTTAATTCAGTTTTTCTTATATGTATATCCATGTGTATGTGGAGATCTACTCTTAAATTATTTTCCTTTTTTCTAGTCCCATTCCTCCAACATGCTCCCAATTCATCTCTAACTGCTGAGTCCTGCTGTTTCCTTTCTCCCCACACTCTTCCTTCTTCCTTATGCCCAGCATCTCACTCAGCTATGGTAGGCATCTGCAGTACCTGCATTTACAAAGGGAGCAAAATTTTCTGGCAGTTTAGTGGATTTCCAGCATGTTGCTGCAGATGGCATGGGGGAGGAATAGAAGCTTGTTCATTAAAGTCTCCATAGTCTCTACCGAGCAGATGAAATTTATTCTGAAACCTTCCAGCCTGGCAAGATAGCTGAAAGCAGATTCTTGATACAAAAGTTCCCTGCTACCCCTTAGCTAGTCCTTGCCTCATATACAGGAAACCTAATGCTGCTGAGAATGTTTCCAGCATGGGCTGAAGAACCTGCCTTCCTGCAGACATGCCTCTTTTTGGAAGCATCTGAATAGAAATAAAAATAAAACAGCCCATGGTGCTTTTGAACATAAATATGACAAGCCATGACTATTCTTAAGTGAGTACCAGAAATTGGACCTTTCTGGAAGTATCACACAAAATTCAATTTTAATTGTGCTACCAGACAAGTCTCTAAGAATGCAAGTAAATATTTTGCATTGAGAGCCACAAAACTACATTGTCTAATATACTAATATGTCCCATTTAAATACATTTCATATTACGCAATCCAAATATTAAAATTCCTTTTTGTTAATGTCTGAAACGGGTACACAGTAGTGTATGGGGAACTAAGCATCCAAGTACTGAAATATCTGCATTATGGCAATGTATATGTAGCTAGTGGGGCTGATCATGAAGGAATGGTAGTCTAGCTGACTGACATCTCCATTCAGTTGTCTGAGCAGGAGAGACAGTAATACAAAAACTGATTTAAGACAAAAATAAAGGTTCTAGACCTATATACATCAAGGACCTCTTTTGGAACCGAGCTAACACAATAGGAGCACACCTATGTGTACTTAAAAGTAAAATTTAGTCCTTCATGTCTAATATGAATGATAATTTTTCTTGCTGGGTAGTGAACTGCTTTAAATAATGAAGAGTGTTTTATGTAACATTTGCTGGGAAACAGTCAGTATTTTGTTCTCTCTCCAAACCCTCAGTCCCATGTCCCTACCCAGGAAAAAATGTTTGTGTCTCAACTCAACAATCCAGGCATATTTTTCTGCTAATTTTTGACTTTATCTGAGAAAAAGGTTGCACCTTTGCCACTGGATCCCCTGTCACACGTGGCCTTTTTTGTCCAATTAAACACCTACATGTCCCATCCATATGTTCGTGCTCTCACGTCTTGGTTCCTGCTACCAACTTATTTCTTGCTGCTCTTTTCCCACAAATATAGTTTGAGTCTACTGTTTTAACCATGTCAGCAACTTACCAGTGTTCACTGCTAATGTCCCAGGTAGCTTATGCTACCTTACCTATAGCTGTTCACTCATTATGAGGACATCAGCTTTTATCTTCAGCCAACTCAACTTTCAGCTTCTTAGATGACAGCAATGATGCAATTAGGTCGATCCCATATAACTGCAGGGCAAAATCTTTATAAAGATAAAATAAAAGACTTAAGAAAGACAAACTAAAATAAAAGTTTGGTTCCTTATGCCCCTGCAATAGAATCTCTATTCTCAACTATAGATTTTTAATTAATATAGTTGCTCTTTAACTACCTCTTAATTGTTTAACAACCTGTTAAACTACCTGTACTTTCCAGTGTCAGTAAGAGCTTTGGTGAGCATTTTACTGCGAGACCCTCTTGATGGCTTTCCAGCAATTATACTATTATAATAGAGTGGAGCAATATATGGGATCCCTTGTTCCAGTCTGAGCAAAACGTACACCTTAAAAATACAACAATATTCACTGTCTTGCTGCAATTAATAAATTCAATGTACTAGCATTTAGGAGTATTATAAAACAAGTGCTTCTTTCAACACATTTAAAATTGAATTTAGTTAAAAATTTCTGCCAATCTTTAAAAGGCACTGTCCTGTTTCACATAGCCCCAACACTTGATTTTAAGGAATCATTTCAAGCTCTTTCTAAACTTCAATATCTTTCTCCTTGAAGACGGTATGAATCATGCTTCTCCATTGTTATGGTCTTCCTTCTATGGGATGTGCTTACTGAAATGCTGAGTCAGATTCTCAGCAGAAGAAAATATATATTGCTTTACTAACTTTCAAGGTGCCAGGCTAACCTATGCAAGATGAGTGTAAGGGGCCCAGGTTTCAATTTTATCCCATCATAGGAAAAACATACATCAGCATTTCTCTCCTTGGTACTTTTAGGCCACAGTAGTGACAGCTTGTGATTTTCAACCTCGTTTGATTTCTACAAGATATTCCTGTCACATAAATATTAATTGTCTGTGCAAACAGGAAAATACCTGTTTATGCTGAGTACATACTATCACTGAAATACTTCCTAGGCCTGGGTTTTTCCCTCTGAACCAGATGCAATTCCTTTTCAGTGATTTAATTGCTTCCTTTCCATTTAATTACTTTGAAGATTAATTGCAGGCAAGTGTATTCCAATAATAGGCTCATCTACAAAGAACAGGAAGCTTTCCCTGTGGTCGAGGGAATTCACCACTTCCGACTGCAGCTCAACTATTTAGCTATCAGGTTTCCCTTTGCCCCTGGGCTTTATGTGTCACCTTGTCTTTTCAAGCATAAGGAAATGTCATGGGATGAACTGCTTATTCTTGAATTCACATACAGAGCTCCTGGCAGGAAATAAAAAAATCCTTCTTCTCCTGGGAGCAACAGATGCAAATATCTCAGGCCCGAGTATTAAATTATTAATTATAGATCATTAATGTTAATGATATCTAAAAGGCTTTCCATCAATAAGTTTCTGGGGCGAAAAAAAGAGTTAAACCTGGACGGCTTTTTATTTATGCATAATATTATCTGGGCAAAGATCCTTTCTTGGACCTAACATGCATATTGCAAAGTGATTGGTTCAATCTACCTTTCATTGGAGCTACTTAATTTCAAAGCTGGGACTGAGATTGTTGCTTTCTGTATGTAAAAGTAACACATTGTGGAAATTTGTCTTCCTCTTTTTATATGAAGACTGAGTATTATTTTGAAGCAGTTTGTGCTTTTGGGATTAAGATATTTACAATAATTTTTTTTTTTACTTCCGGTTTCACCTAAATCCATCAGAAAATTTTATGCTGAACTAGAGCGCTGTAGCTGTGAGCTCCCTACTCCTGACTGACCCCTTGCAAGAACCCAATACAACACACACAGGACATCACCACAACCACTTGCACATCTCTTAATTAGAAGGGGAAAAGAACCAGGGAACATTCACAAATAGAATGGCAGAAATTTGCATGTAAAAGAGGCACTCTAACCCCTTCCCTATTCTCTAGCACAATGCTCCCTAGTATATGTGCCAAGAGAGGTAAACTGAAATTGTTCTCCAGCTAATGCTAAAGCAAGTTATGCTACATTGGGTTAGGTAATTTTTTTTCTGACAATGCTTGGGATATATTCTTAGTCAAGAGTGCTTTTCATCCAAAAGTAGTTGTACACAAAATATTTTTCTGCCTCTCAAATTCTAAGAACATTTCTGTTTATAAATGAAAGGTTTATGACTCACTAAATAATCTACATCAAGGGAACATTTTTGTTTTATTTTCTTTTTCTTTTTTTTAATTGAAACTCAACCAAAGTAATTTGGTCTCCAATTTATTCTCATTAGTAGAAAACTACCCATCTTAAATTCAGTAAAACTGCAAATGAGTTTTCAGATGCTTCCATTTAATCAAATTTTGGAGGTGATTTTTGTTGTCTCCTTTAATCATAGATTTTGTTTCTGCATTTCCTTTTCCACTGCTTGTGGTAGGTGAAAAGAGACATCTCTTTGTCCTACCCAGCAGCCATGCTGCCTATTATTAAAATGTACAACAGTACAGTCATGGAAAATCCAGATATATATGGGAAATAGGAAGGGTTGCATCTAGTTTTTTTTTGTGTGCTACAGCTGGCAGATTAAACAGTTTTATGTAAGAAGGTGGAGAGGTGGCAGGGGAAAAACTTGGCCTGCTTTCCCCAAGAAAATATTTCTTTTGCAATTAATCTGAAGGAGTGGGATGCTCATCTGCCAATCCGAAGGAGTGGGATGCTCATCTGCCATCATCCAAAAGCTTCTCAAGCTCTGGCTTGGGAAAGGAAGGTTCACGAATAAATGTGACTTTGAACAGCCAGTGCACACAGCTCCTGAGGCTGCTGTCAGGGCTAAATCCATACCGTAGATCCAAAATGAAAATGTACTACCAGGTATTCATCCAAGCAGAGGAAGCACCTGCCAGACCATTCCACATATGGATTTGGGCTAGCCAGAGCAGATATCACCTCCTGGAGACCCTCCAAGCTAAACCAATGCCAGGTAGGAAATACAGGAAGAAACAAAGAGAGTATTATTATGGGAAATAGAGGAAAAGAGAGAGAACTGAGGTTAATTCATTTAGGAACAGAAGTGAGGTGTTGAGTGTATTTTGACAAGGTGGTATAGACAGTTTGAGGGTAATCAAGTTTATTGTAGTGCTGGGAAGTTTGCAGTCTGATAATAATCCTGGGAAGTCCTTAATGTATTTTGATACATACTTGACTTGCACACCTTCTCCTGTGAGATTTGAGACGGTAAAAATGCAAAAGGTCTGACTGAGGAACAGTTTAGGTAAGGACCCGCTGAGGGAAGTGCTGCAGCATGAGTTTGCCCTGTGTTAGACACATGGGACCTAAATGAGGAAAGATTTTTCTGGATATCTCAGTTTTGGGGAAGACTCAAACAGGTAACGTGCCCTGTGGGGCTCTTGAGAACCTGCCTCCTCACTCAAGTGAAAGATGTGGGAAAAGGTTCCACTGCAACCTTACTATGAATTTGGTTTGAAGGAGGACCAAGAACAAGACAGAAGTTCATGATTTGGTTAGTCCTTGACCCCATAGGACTAGGTTGTTTAGGGAGGGCTGCACTGCAGACAGAGAGCAGAGTGGGATTATAATGCCTCTAAATGTCTCTAAAGCCATCAGAGTCACTTGTGCTCTTTCCAATCTAATAGAGGTAAAACTTCTGCCAATTCTTAGCCAACAGCTTTACTGTTACCTATAGGTATAAAAAATGGTCTTCATACATACCCTTTTTTACTCCCGTTTTACTCCAGGTGTATCCCTGTTCTTTGGCCAACATATTTAGACTACACAAAAAATTAGAATAAATGTAAAAAACAATAGTTCACACATAGCACTAATTTAGAAGAATCAAGAACTAGCAGTGATGAGCAGTAGCTGCTACCAGTTCTATCTCATTTATAGCAAAGGAGAGTTTCTGAATGCAATTGTAACAACATGTAAGTGTCCAGTCTTACTGAAATGGTGTGCTAATGTCCAATACTGACTCATTAGATAAGTAAAATTCAATTTACAGTAATGTACAAGAGACAAAATAATCCTTATTTTATCTACTCTGCTGTGTCCTTCCAGCGGAACCAAAACCACAAACTAATTTGATTCATCACAATGCTCTAGAGATTCACAATGGCAATGTTATTTCTGAAAAAATTATAACTTTTCATTAAAGACTTCCAGCGACGGCGGATCCAGTCTTCCCAATCTAGCAAGTGTTCCCAGTGTGCTCAGTTAACTTTATAATTAGAAAACATTTCTAGTAACTTTCCTCTTTTGTGTGTCAATTTAACTCTTTCTTCTTTTCCCATTCTTTGCAGATACAGATAAAAGTATTTTTCCTTTTGTACCAACAGGAATGGCTTAATATTGTTAAAATTTATTGCCTAAATGTCCTTCTCTGTCTTTCCTAGGCTTGATATTACACATTCGTCCAATCTTACTTCTTTGTGGCTTCTACAACTTCTGATCTTGCTTATATCTTTTGAGATATATTTCTGCTTTTTACACTATGAGCGGAATATTCGTCTCCAGAAGAACCTGACATTGTTGATTCAGACACAATATGTGATCCACTGAAGTCTGAAGATCTTTATAAAGACCTTACTTTCTGATATTTACCATCATAATGAATTTGTATAACTGATGTTTTCTTTACTGTCTTGCCCTTTCTCTTAACCTTGCCCCCATTCCTCTTCTACCTTGAATTACTGTGTTTCCAGTCCATGTCTGCAGAGTTTTATTTTTACTGCTATCCTCCAGCACATTTGGGGTCCTTCCTAGCATTGTGTCAGATACAAAACTAATGAGCATTTTGACTATTCCACCATCTGTTTTGCTAATGAAAACCTTGAACAGAAGCAGATCTAAGGCAGACACCCCCCCCCCCCCCCCCCACAGAGCCCTGAGCATAATTAGATTTTTATTAATTTCTCTGTGGTGTGGTTTTGTGCCCACAGATTAAAGGCTATGTTTTTCTTACTTCAGACATGAGAATATCAACAGAGACTGAGTCAAAAACTTTGCTCAAGTAAAGGTACATGTGTTCCTCTTCTCCTCATCTGTCCACAGGACCTATTACCCCATCATTGAAAGAGTGAATTGTTTTGCTCTGATTTATTCTTGGCAAGTCTAGGTTGGCTTCTGGTTCTCTCCCTGTTGTTTTCTAGGTTCTGAAAACTGCTCCAGACTTATTATGTGAATTGAAATTAAACTGATTGATCTAATTCAGTCATCTTTTCCTTTTATTTGTACTCTTCAGATGAATAGGCACTAATCTTCTTCTACTTAATAAAAATCACAATAGATGGACTTTAATGTCTTCACAGGCAGAGAAATATGCACTTAACACCAAAACTAGGTATCTATCACACTAGTATTTAAATTGTGGTAATGTAAAAGCATTTGATTATTTCATCTCCTTTACACCTTGAAAATGCTAATAGGAATATAACTTTAATGATATCTTGAAAGCTTTTGAGATCTTTCTTTTATGGTCATTCTCAAGTAGAAATTTTGATTTTGGCCTTGGACTTGGATAAGTGTCTCAATTCTGTGTCTTCATCAGGGATATTGTACAAGAATGTTTTACAGGTGTAAAGAGTCCAAGATTTTGGAGACGCACAATGAAAACTTTAAACTCTAGATTTTCAGCTTTATCTTTACGATAGGAACAGAAGATGCGATCCACACAGTCTAAGTTTGGCAATAGAAGAGTTAGTTGCCTGGACTACAGTAACTATGCAGGCTCTCCTTCTGGGCAATGGAAACAAGCTGACAACTCCTTCCTAAAAGTGGTACAAAGCAGATGAGATCTCTTTTCCATTTTCTCTCATTGGCACTAACATGCGTAGTGCAGATAGATTTTTCCAGCTGCTTTAGGGAGATGCTGAGGAAAGCAGGTGATGTGTCCCACTGCAAAAATTGATGCTCCTTAGTGGAATTGCTGCTGCTGTTATCTCAAGTGTGTGAATCCTCAAGTTACAATGACGTCCCTGATGGACCAGCCTAGGACTCTGTAAACAGGCCAGTAAAATAAGCAATTTTCTTGCTCTTCATGGTAGCCTGACATGTCAGAGTTCAGGCACACTAATAACTGAATTTCTGTTGCTCTGTTATATGTTAGTTCAGTATATAAGTAAAGAAATTGCATTATGGAGACTGTTTATTGGGATGGGTGAAATATGTGTCTTATTTCTTCTGTAATGAAGAAGATGGTGTACTAAAGAAAAAAAAAAAAAGAACTTCAAATGGTGTTTACCAATACTGGTCATACAGACAGAATTTGTTCAGATCAGAAGAGAGCCCAGCATGTCTCTAGACCAATCTCCTGCGCAAAGCAGGTGGGGTCTACAATTAGTTGAAACCCTGAAGATTTAAAAGAGAAAGACACAATGCAATGGGACAAATCCTTAATATTTCTGGAGAGAAGTCAATATATAGAAAATGGGAGCCAAAAAAAAGCTTTCTTTCTGGTCAGAGAGTTCTGTACCTGTTATTTTAGGAACATTAATAAAAATTAATTAAAAAAAAAAGAAAAGCCCACAATTTATGCATACAAAAATTAATTTGGAATTATTTTCAGATTTGAGAAACAGTTAGGTACATGATTATTCAAAAAGAACTTTGTTTATTGGTCTGAATTTTAATGCAACTAATTGTTTCAGAACTTACTTTCCTTCAGGTATAAATAAGCTGAAAACAATGCACAAATTTAATTTGGGGATCCCTAAAATATTTCAGGCAAATGCAAAATAAAAATTAGTTATACTTGTTTGATCTTTGTTCCTTTTTTTTTCCCCTTCCCCCTAAGAATATTGCTTTGCTTGTTCTGGCCTGAATTTTTAATCCCTTTATCTTTTGGCGTTCAGGCATAAACCAAAACTGCACTGATTATTCAATTTTAACTAGAGTCATGAGCCAGTCAGAAAAAGAATCTTGGCCTAGATCAGCAATGAGAGGTGTATAAATTAGGGTCCCAATCAAAGCGGTGTCAGCTCCTCATGATATTTCAGACTTACATGAACTCACTGACTCTTTTCATTCCATTATTGGTTCCATGACTTTTTAGAAGATTAGTCAATTAACCAAAATTAATGATGAAGCAACTTTCTTCAGCAGAACCACCTTTTTTCTTGACACATAGTGTTGTCTGTTTACACAGAATTGCAACACTAAGTAAAATGAAAATCAAGCACTTTTTTTTCCAGAAATAAATGCTTTTTTTGCCAGACTTCTACATTCTGACACTGAGAGTCACATGTGCATTAAATGAGTCCATTAAAACTATTTTGGTGATGCCTGCATCATCAGCTCACTTTTCAGGTCTGTGTTGTGCAAGGTACAGTATGCTGTTTCTAAACAATCCTCTTTTTAAATTGCACATGTAAATATATATGTGCATATGTATGTGTGTGTATATATATATATATACTTGACATTTAAGCTACATTGCTTTGAACTAAATCAGCTGACAGACCTTTAGCACAGCACTGGTTAACTGATTCATATCCAGTAAAGCGGCACCTCTGTTAGTGGCACAATGCATCTTCTGCCTCATCAGGTCAAACAGCTACTAAGAGAAAAGAACTTCAGTAGGACAAATTCTGTTTTCACTGATGTGAATGTAAATTTTACATCACTGAGTGAGAATTATTGGAGCTCTGCATCAGGTTGTTACTACTAATGCTGCAGGAGATCACTTCATGATAGCACTGTGTGCAGCCTCTGGAGGAAAATAAAACTGCTAATGCAATTGTCATCATAGTAAATTGTAAACTGCAAAATCTTTCTCTCTTTCATATTATCTACAGAAAATTAAGTAGGAGAAAGTCATTATTTTTTTGCTTGCAAAACAACATGGAGATAGAAGTCATGATTACTCTGGGTAAACAGAAATCATATACTAGATTAATGCCATCATTTTCTGTGGATCTATTTTTCTGGGTTTGTATAACCTGATATGCTAGAAAGATTTTGGACCACAAAAGAACATGTATAATTGCCTTTCGTCAAGTCCTTTGGGTCTGAAAATTTTTGATATTAATCTTTCAAATATCTAACTGCAATTTTGTCATTTTCAATACCTGAAAAGAATGGAAATATATAAAATTTTGTTATGGAAACAAAATATCTTCTTTCTTTAAAGGATTTTATTGTCTTTTTGTATTTGGTTCAGAATGAATGGAAAAGGACTCCCCATGCTCAAGTAAGAGATGTGCCACTTCCAAGCACCTAAGGGAGACACTACATTCTCTATATTTCATGTGCTGATAGCACTGTTCCAACATTGTTTCAACCACTAGACTTCATCCAGGATGATGCTGCAGGTGACTAATTTTATAAATAGCAATAAATTCAGTGACTCTATGATTATCATAAATTGGGGTATCTTGGCTTGAAATGAAACAGATTGTGCTGTGGTCCACACAGTTTGAAGGTGGCCTATTGTGTCATCCAAGTATTTGATTTCTAGAGCAGCATTAAAAAATATTGTATAAAAACCAAATCAGTAGAAAAATGTCTCAGTTGAAGTATATTCTGTCTGCAATCAGAAAAAGAGGGCAGAAGTCTTCTAAGGTAAGTGTGAATTATTTAAAAATCTGCAAGTTCTACAGCATTTTCTCATTAGTTATTCAATCATTAATAAAATTCATAGGTCTCTGCCAGCATCCAATCTAGGACTCTAACTGTATTGAGCAGTCAGAAGCTTGATAATAAAGCAGTTCTTGATAATAAAGTCCACCTTGAGGTAGGAAATCCATTAATTTGAAGTCCTAATTACTTCCCATTTTTTTTAAATGTTACTGCTCATTGTAGATGGTATAGAGAAAATGACTTGGAAATTAATTTTTCCCACAGCTCCAGGGATGACCCAACATGATTTCAGCTGGCTACATATTTGATTCAGGGAAAGGAAGGAATCAGCCACAGAGGGCAGATTTTCCAAGCTGGGGAAGTACATCAGGATGCCGTGGCAGGAGGGAGGGACTGTGCTTCACCGAGATGTCTGCCCTTCCCAAACTGTTGTCTCCATGTGAATGAGAAGCTTAAGAAACTTTGAAGGGGGCCTTTTTAAAAGCCAGATTTGTGGTGGGTAAAGCTTTCTGAAAAGCAAAAACATTAAGGAAAACTTTATAGAAAAGAAATCTAACCAAATAATAACAAAAAGACAGGCTCAGAATTCTTTTTCTTGTTATTTTTTCCAGTTCTTATTCCTCACCTTGTTATCACAAATCAGCACAGAAGTTAGGTTTATTGTGATAACACAAACAGGCAGACTATGAACACAAATGTGGAAATAAGGGAAAAATGGGATATCTCGACGCTGCCTGTCCATCTCAACTATACCTCTTACTTGTGTAAATCCCCTAAATCCTTTATTTTATTAAGGTATTTTAGCATTGCTATGTATATAGAAAATTTATTTTAGCCTTAAAAGCCTATCTAACGAATATCTTTATCTTTTTTTAAGGACTCTATTACCTAATGATCAATCTTAGATATTTTGCAGGGGGTCTGAAACATTAATCTTGAAATCATATGAACTTCAGCTCATCTTTGGAAGAGAATGAGAAATAGAAAGAAGAAGAAAACCACAGACCTGGTTAAGAAACTCTGTTCATATTCTGGGATAATTCCTGTTGCTGTCTCTGTGGCATTCAAGTTTATCTGCAGAAAGAATACAGTAGTTCATGACTTTAGACCTTCACTGGAGAAATATTCATAGGTATCATTTTACCTTGAGTGAATGGGGTAGCAGATGACTCTCAAATTCCCCAGGAAATTTCCTTGAATGAACTTAAAGGGGAAGAGGAAAGAAGTGAATTACCAGGTATATGCTCCAGAAGTAAAAGCATATTTGCTTTGCCAGCACAGCATGTGGATGGATCACCATGTCCTAGCATAAAATACAAGCTTTCAGGAACATTTAAAAAGTATTTAGTGAGGGGAGGGGTTGGGGAAATCTTCATGTGCCAGAGAGGGAAAAGTTCATAGACTTGCATTAGCTCTGCTTTAGTCTACCTATCCTTATTGCAATGTTGCAAACATAGATTTAAATGCTGCTGCAATTCAATATTTTTTACTTTTCTTCTTAGGAATTTTTCCTTCAATACAATGTGGGCTTTCTTCTAAAGGGGTACTAGGAAATCTAGGATATAAAATGACATGACTATGCTGACAGGCACAATTAGTCACAGTGCATTTGTCATATCTAAATATATCTATGTTATTTTATTTCATTGCTGATTTTTCCTACAAGTTTCAGATTATCAAGTCAATTGTGCAGACATGCTAGAGTATGAGACTAGGTGACACAAATTTCTGAAACACTGATAAATACAGATGAAGCAGAGAGGGATTAATGACAAATCTAAGCAGATGTTAGGAATCAATGTTGATTGCTGAGGAATGGCACACTAGATGGAGTTTCATTGAGTGTGCAAGGGCACTGTGATGTTTGTGGTACACATAAAGTGGAAGAAACAGCCCTAACACTAGATAGTGTTGTTCCTTTTTGTTTAGTTCCTGAAAATCTGTCAGTGGGCAAACAAACTGAAATTGTGTCACAGTGTCTTCTCTGTTGCAGATATGTTAAATCTCCCTAAGGACCAAAAATGAGTGTAAATTCTGCAACAGCTGTCAGGTCTGACAAAACAGCAAATGACATGTTGCTCTCATGTGACTCCAGTTGACAGTATACAAAAGTGTCATAAAGGCTTTGTTTTACTATAATTTCTGAATGTGATAAAGGATAACTATATTTAATATTCAGTGAGTTTTGATGTATTGCCTTCATTCTGATCATCATATTGTTTTTAGTAGAAACAAACCCAAAAAAACCAACTGCAGTCCAGGGCTGGTGGATACATGATCTGAAGAAAGCCCAGGGTTGTAACAGCATTGTAAACCAAGAGTATAGTTGTACTTTCAAACAGATGGAGAGGGTGGCATGGGTCTCCAGTATTTTTTCTAAGCAGTTCACTCCAACATAAGCTTGTCCAACCTCAACACAGAACAGCAATGTTTATCTTGGGAAGATACAGCACTCAGTGTACTGTATGGAGAAGAAGATGACAATCTTCATGGTCACTTAAGAGGTAATCACTGAATAAAATTTCAATTAATAAAATTCCTACACTGTCTTGCATGCCCCAGCTGGACTGGCTAGCCCTTGTTTTGCAGAGCACTCTCCAGAGTCAATAGGAGACTTCGGCACCTGCAGGTTCCTGAGGGTCTAAAATGCCTGTGAAATTTTGTCTCATAAGCAAGACAAACAGTGGATACCTGTAAATGATGATCAGAATGAGATTTCAGAAGCAGCTCATTGCAAATCAACATGTCCAGATATAGCAAAAAGAAAATCTTTTGCAGTTACATCCCACAGAGGTATAAATACATATTGGTATGTATGCGCAATATGCATTGCATATAAATGCAATTCATATGCATGCAAAAAGAAGCTCATTCTATCTAGATAGTCATACATGAGTCTCCTTTCAAAGGAAACCGGAGGCCCAAATTGTATCTGAATCATGTGGACCTTCAGTGCAGGTAACAGGCACCTTACCAACCCAGGAGAACCTACAATTTCCAATTAAGAGAGGAGAAGCACAAGTCCTATATAGAACAGTTGCAGCACAATTCCCTTCCTGCAGGCGGCCAAGAAAGTCTGGTGCCAAGGTCTCATCCTGATGCTGTCATTTCTTTTCTACTCTTTTGAGGCACTAACTGGAGAACATTTCCTGTTCCACATTAAGTGTCGAGACTGCAATTCTGCCTATCCTTCACACAGACTTCACAAAATTATAAAGGCATATAGGACTCTATGTTCTTGTCTAGGTATTAGAAAGACTCAATCCGCAAAGCAATTTCATTTTGCCTATCTACAGTGCTTACATTAAAAAAAAAGGAGTTTCTAAAGTGCATATCAGAAAACAGTTTTACGGTGAATTTATGTTAGAACAAGAAAGATCAAGAGAAGGTACTTGCCTTTGCAGGGGCAAATATTTTGGATGTCTCTTAATTTTCAAGAAAAAGATCTTTCTAGGATCATTGAAGCTTTTGGGGTCGTGGCAGAGTAAGAAACTGAATGTAGATTTTCTCCACTAGATGAGGAATATAAACAATGGACCTTCTCCCTCCACTGTCTGTTTTTAGAAGAGCACAACTAGCTTTCCAAGCCTGCCCTTGGTATGGCTAAAAGTTAGCACCTGAGCACACAAGGCAGTGTGAGCCTCCATCTTATTTTCTAGCTTATCACAATGATTTTGTTTCTCTTTCTTTTAATAAATGGGCAGTACATGAAGATAAGGTAGTTCTCTAGTGACTATAGGTTTCTAAATTTAGAGCACATGGCTTTGGTTACCCTCAAGGTGTCAGCACAGATATGTAACAAAGACCTTCAGCAGTCCATGAATTTGTTGTAGAAGTTTATTTTTTCATCTTCTTAATGTAAAGTTTTGACAGCAAAGCACCAACAGTATCATTCCCCAAAGCAGAACTACCAAAAGGGGGAAAATTTATTGAGCTTTTCTCAGGATGTCTCTAATAATGCAAAACTTTCAGCCAAGAAATGGGGAAATTTGCCTTCTACACAATGACACAAAAGTAATGTCTGGGATCCAACACCGGTATAGCTGAACTTCCAAATGTTATTTAATATAGTAAAATGAGACTCTGGAAAGTGTGAACTTCAATTATATTAACTATTTTTTAAAAATTCAACACATACCAACAGCCTTTTGCCATAGAATGAAGGTGTGCACATTTACTCTGAGAATCCAATTTACATGAAACTTGGAGTCACAATGGTACTTTGGGAGGGTCTTATATAATTTTTATAAGGACATGTACTGCTCCATGTAGACAAATCATAGTGCTGTAAGAGGGCTTCATCTGTAAAAATCCCTCCCACTTAAAGCAAACAGGTCACAGAAGTTGTTGAGGAGAAGCTCTACTCGAAAAGACTGGTGCTGTCACACCATTTATTTCTTTGTTGGTCTGAACAGATCGTGACAATCTACATAGAATAAATGCACTATCCTTTCTGGGATCCTTTTTGCAATACAAATTACCCCTCTTCTTGGAATCACTGATGTTCACTGCCTGCATTGAGTCAAGCTTCTAAACAAACAAAGACTTTTAACAACAAACACTGCATTGTTCATAAGAAAAATTTGGTCTCTATTTCATTAGTCATGTTGTTAGCTCTGTCTTTATTTTAGCCTAGACCTTGAAATTTGCAGTGTTCAAGTAAAAGAAGTGGAGGTCAAGGAAGCATACTGAGGAAAATGAATGGGCTGAGAGAGGAAAGGAAAGTGCTATTCCTGGAGAAGAGATAATTTGCAGTAGCAGAGGTAATATTTCTTTCTCTTTTTTTTTTTTTTTTTTTTTTTTTTTTTTTTTTTTTGAAAGTTTATTGCTGTTGTGTCTTAGGTAGCTTAAATTCTGGAAAGCCCCTTTTTGCCATTAGCTGTTCCCAAAGTGTAGGAATGTTTTTTTCATTCATGTGAAATGCAGTAGAAGAGAGTGCAAATTGTCTACCTTGTTAAGGACTTAACAATAGTTTTCCATGGTTTTACAGGAATTGTTTTTCAGACAGAGAAGAAGGGGAGTTTGACTTCAGCTTGAAATACAGACCTGTTCTATAAAGGTGAGAGGTCTGGAAAGTTTGTTCACGGAGTGCAAAACATAAAACCTATTCCCCCAAGAAATCCCCTCTGGGGGACTCCAACATCTGGAATCCCTAGAGTGTGCATGTATATGGAGCACACTGCCTGCTGATTTAGAAAATGAGGCCAGCCACGTTTTGCTACATGCTTTTCAAGAAATCAGTCTCTCCTGGTACATCCTGGTATCTCACCAGCAGGTGAGATAAGCTAAGACATATCCAACAAGTCATCACAAGTATTCATGTCTTAAATTTGCTTTCTGCTTTTACCAGGCAGAATTACAGTATCTCGAACTCCAGGATCAAGGTACATACCTCATCCAGTTCTTCTCACTGTAGAGAACACCTATCTGACCATGCTCTTTTCCAGAGGGATAGGTTACAAACTATTTTTAAATATAGCTTTTTTCAAACTGTCTTTTTATATATTTAAATAACCCATGCCCAAAAATCATATGAAATGGGCATTGAAAAAGAAAGCAAAAGGTAGTTTTTGCAAATCAGGGGAGTAAGTGTAATAACCTTTGATCACTTCATGCTGGAAAAGTGAACCAAACCAAAGAATAAAATGTTAAATAGAAAGCATTCTGGACTATACTTGTGTGTCCTGTCTTTAATGGTAACGTATGCCTCAATAATTCACAGAAAATATCCAAACTGTTTTGTTTTGTTTAAGGGACACTATCCGGTATGTAGGTCAGCCTCTCCAGTGGCTCTTTTTCTATGACTTTTCAGGAGATTGCTAAGAGGTTTTATCCTTTCACTTTATACCTAAGAGCATCATGTTCTACAGATTCATATTCTGAAAGATGCAGTGATTCACAAATAAGTGGAAAACATGAGAATAAAAAAAAATTGCTCTTTGGGATTCGAATACAAAAGCAAGAGCAAATGCTGGCTTGTCTTTGTTTTTGCAACAGACTGACTACCATAATAAAAAAGAGAAGAAATAATGTCTTAGCAGCAAACTGACTACCACAATAAAAAAGAATAGAGATAATATTGGGATGTCAGGAGGATAAAGAGACTTTTATAGGACTTCAGGAAAATTAATTGTATCAATTTAGCAGTGCTGAATACCTAATAATGGTGAGCAGCTGAGAGTGACTCAGCATTGCATCAAGTATGCCTATTCTCTCAGGAAGTGTTTCAATTCAGCATGAGAAGCAGACTGTAACTTTTTTGTGATTGACAATGACTAAGGCTCATGTAAGATGCTGGAGGATTGAGTCATTCTCCTTACATTTCTCCAAGTGATAGCAGAAGAAATAATTCAAGGAAATAGACTAGCCAGATTCTCAAACTGAAACAAACCATTTTTAAGACTTGAAGTGGTTTTCTAGGATCCTACTCCTCTTTTGCTGCCCCTTTTTATTTCCAGAAGGCAATTAGTTGTTGCTGGCATCCATCTCCTGAGCTTGTTCCACAGACCTGCAAGCTGTTGCTGGCTCTGGTGCCATCAGAAAAGCTTTGCCTAGTTCTGTGTTTCTGTGCACAAGGTGCCACAATTCCAGGAACTGCTGATTCCCCAGAGTTTGTGTTTGTCCTGATAGCTAATGTCACTTACACAAAAATGGGCTTTGATTTTCTGACAACTTTTAAGCCTCTGCTGTAGCCAGATGCTGCAGAGTCCTGATTACCAAGGATTGCTCTTTGTATGTATCATTGAAAGACACAACAGAAGGAATAAAAAGCAACAGTGTCCTGGTGAGAGGGGGGGAAAAAAGGGCAGAAACAATCCTAGGAGACAGGAACAACTTCTGTTTACTCTGTGAGCTTAGACAGCACACAAAGATCCTCCTGAGATGTCTTAGGGGACAATTCCACTCTGAGAAACACAGCAACAGATTTTTTTTAAAATTCACAATTAATTAAGGAAATATTCAAAAGAGAACGGCTGTGGTTCTGTGACCATTTTCAAATGACATTTCATTCATATTTCTGCAAAGATCACAATGATATGCAGGACACACCACTCACCACTATTTAATATGAATCAATGGAGCTCTTGTTTGTAAAGAATGTAAAGTTTATCTTAATATCAAACATGCTGATAGGAGTCTAAAATCTGAATCCTCATGTAAAAAGTTGGAGACAACATTTGAGTCCACTGCACTATTTATTTTATTTTCCAAAAAAAAGCTTCAAGCAGTCACCAAAGTAAGTTTAAGTGACGAAATACACTTGTTATGTATTACATAACAAATGCACTGTTACTCCATCCAGTCTTGTAGCCACATGAACTATGGCACTATACAATAGAGGAAAGACAAACTCCAGTAAAGATACTTTAAGACTAATAAAGTCTTGTATTTCAAGGCAGAATTTGATTTAAAGTGACAACACAAGTACTAACACCAGAACAGTCAGTCAGAATTTAACTCAGATGACAGTAAGTGAACATAAAACCACACAGAACTTTAAAATATTAGTACTTATTCCTGCTGCCTACATCGAACATGACAACTCCTACCAATCCAGACAGCTTTAATAAGCCTTTATCATTCCTTTAACCCCTAGGAATCCACATGTTCATGTGTTTATGTGATGTTCCTAAGTATTGTGCATGCTCATGTCCTAACTTCAGCCTCAAAGCCACTGCTCAAATGCACATCTGTGTTATCAGTGGTCACAGGTCTCTTGTTTACACTTACACCTACCCACTGGGCACACGGACACTGCACTAAGTTGAGGCTCTGATGGTAAAGAAGCGACTCCTTCTTTGCTGCAAATTCCTTCATTATAAGGAAGGCAACAAAACTTACTAAGACATGTAGAACTTAACTGAATATTTGTAAATCTCTTTCATGTCACTCCAACCACTGAGTTTTCTTTTTACTGTTTCTCACTGCTAGTTAATCAGCATGCTGGTTCCCAATGTGCTGCAAAGAGCAGGCTCTGTTTTTCTGAGTCTAAGTTTTAGATTCATAACTACTACTCTAGATACATAAAAGAACAATAACATTAGTATTCTATGAATTTTTTCCCTCTGCTTTTCTCTGGCTGCTATTCTGTTTCCTGGATGTTCACATGATTATTGTCTTTTCAGCATCAAGATGTAGTCTGTCTGTCAGAGGCTCCCCGACTGTGTTTCCTCCACTCTTCCATCTTTTGAAGCCCAAGGACTTCCAGAGCACTTGGCTACAGAGATCTGATTAGAAGGAAACATGGGTTCCTGTAGTCCTAAAATAACCCAGTGAAGAAAAAAAAAAAGCATGGCTGAAGGCCAAGAAGAACTAGGTAATGTATAATTAACTGTCAGGGAGTTTTATGTTGTGTGACTGCTCTGTCTCAACTTGGGGAGGTTGTCACATGCAGTCAGCACCAGCTGGTCTCCTGTTAGTGTTTCTGAGAGCAGCCTTTTGAAGATATTCTCAGTGAATGCTAAGGTAGAGACATTTTCCCTCATGTGGTTGTATTCTCCTTTGTCACATTTTAACTTCTGCCAAGGCAAAACAAAGAAAAGTTGGTATTCTGTGGTGCAGCCACACTGAACTGAAAGTGTCTCTTGAAACACAAGGAGGTGTAACAATATTCTCCACTACAGCTGCCCATAAGCTTATTGGCAAACACCTCTGACCCTCTCTTACGACCAGTTGTTACTCAGGTCACTGATAGTCATTCCTGAGCTGCACTGAACTGTATGAGTCACATCTCTGTTAGCCCAGCTACTCTCATAACTGGAAGTGGTGCTTGATCCTGGTGTTACGACAAGCCACACACCACAGCTGATTTTCTATCTCTATAGAGATTGTTCTTGTTGGTTTTTCTATATCTCTGACCCACATACCTTGTTTTTCACGCAAAACAAGCCCATTTTTGTATTCCTCAGTAATAGCTTTAAGCCAATGGGCATAGAAGGGCACTGTTGTGTACATATACCTTTGCTTATAGCATGTAAGTGCAGAAAACAGGCTCTGCAATCAGGTCTCTAGTTCTTTTATCACATACTTGGTTTCATCCAAATTTACCATCTTCAAAAGCCTTGATTTTCCCAACCAATATCATTGGTTTTTCAGAGTACTGATCAGATCAGATGAATTCATCCCATTAATCACTCCAGAGAATGAGTGTGCACAGACCAAAAGTTCAGTGCAAATTGTATTTCCCATGTGATTTATGATAATTGGAGATTACTGAGAGACAACTAATTATTTGCACTGTTTGCCCTGCAGCACTGTTGTTTGCTATACATTAAGTTATTCCAGGTCCTGAAGTGGACTGCATTGTGACTCTCTCAATCTCTGTGTCTTCTTAGGTTGAGGAGGGGTCTCTCTGGAGCTCTTCAATTGATATGAAAGGTGTCTTCATCACATCTAAAATTTCTCATTTCCTTGCTAGTAGGTCTGCAAATGGTGTGATGTTCATAAGGACCATTTTGTCATGTTTGATCATGAACTGTGTAATAGTAGCATGAAGCTGTCAATCACTTCATTAATAAGTCTTTTTTGGTATGTTCTGTGTCACGTGTACTGTACAATAATACCTGATATCTTTGGAAGGACACCAAACTTCTCTTTATTTCTCCTTTTAAATATACACAAAAGGGAATTTTACCTAGTCTGATTTTTGCAGGTTTTGAATCTCATGCGTTAAACTACTTAGAAATTCATCCTTGTTTTCTGGAGGAAGTTAACTCCCCCAAACTTGTTTCTAGATTCACCACAGCAGGGTTTGAGCCATATTTTGGCCCTATCAATAAAGTCTTATTGAATGTCATCATGATGCATATACAGTGAGATCTATACATAGAAAATATTCACCATTCACACCAATTCTGCTTCTTACTAATGTTATGCAACAAAATGTACAGGTCTGTTATGCTACTAATATTAAAGGCATTCAGATTCTGTAAAGTATTATTTAAAATATTACTTATTAGAGCTAACATTTCCAGGAAAGAATAGCATAGACAATCACAGAATCATTTAGGTTTGAAAATACCTCCAAGATCATCAAGTCTAAATGTTACCTAAGCACTGCCAAGTCCATCACTAAACCATAATGCTTAGCATCACATCTATGTGTCTTTCAAATGCCTCCAGGGATAGTGACTCAACCACTTCCTTGGACAGCCTGTTCCAGTGCTTTACAACACTTTTGGTGAAGAAATTTTCCCTACTACCCAATCTAAACTTCTCCTGCACAATTTGAAGCCCATTTCTTCTCATCTTTTCACTTGTTACATGGAAGAAGAGACCAACCCCACCTGGCCACAGCCTCCTATCAGGTCATTGTAGAGAGTGGTGGTAAGATCTCCCCTGAGCCTCCTTTGACCCAGGCTAAGCCCCAGCTCCCTCAGCCACTCCACATCAGACTTGTGTTCCAGACTCTTTACTAGCTGTGTTGCCTTTCTCTGGACACATTTTAGCACCTCAATGTTTTTCTTTAATGAGGGGCCCAGAACTGTACAGAGCACTCAAGGTGTGGCCTCACCAGTGCCAAGTAGGTCACAGCTTCTTCCCTAATCCTGCTGGTGACACTATTCTTCATACAAGCCAGGATGCCATCGGTCTTCTTGGCCACCTGGGCACACTGATAACTCACGTTCAGCGGGCTGTCTACTGGCTTACACAGCCTCTTTTTCCTCTGGGCAGCTTCCCAGCCATCCTGTCCCCAGCCTGTAGTGCTGCATGGGGCTGTCGTGACCCAAGTGCAGGACTCAGCACCTTGTCTTCTTGAACCTCACACAATTGTCCTCAGCCCATTGATCCAGCCTGCAGATCCCTCTGCAGAGCCTTCCTGCCTTTCATGTCCTTCCATGCTTGCCAGCCTTCCATCTGTAAACTTACTGAGCATGCCCTTGATCCTTGCATCCATATTATCAATAAAAGATATTATATAGGACTGGCTCCAATACTTTGGGAGCCTTTGGAAACACCCTTAGTGACTGGTCACCAACTGTATCTAACTCCATCTACCACCACCTTCAGGGCTGATACACCCAGCCACTTTTTCACCCAGAGGAGACCACACCTATCCATGTCATGAGCTTCTAATCTCTGCTTGACAATTATGTGGGAGATAGTGTCAAAAACTTCTAAAATCTAGGTAGACAACTTTCACAGTCTTGCCCTCATCCACTAAACAGTCACCTTGTGTAGAAGGAGGTCATATAGGTCAAGAGGCACCTGCTTTCACATACCCACACTGGCTAGGATGGTTCACAGTCTTACTTCCCTTTAGATAGGACCACCCTGATAAAGAACAATCTAAAAAGACTGTAAGGTGATGCTCCTTCTTTCTTCTCATGTGTTCATTTACAAATGCTTGGAGTATCCATAGGTCCCATCTTCCACTGTTTGATCTCTTTTTTGGGGGGGAAGAGGGGGCAGGACAAGGAAGGAAGGGGGGAAGTAATTTCATATCCTCAGATTCCACAGTATTGGCTAACCAAAAAAAAATCAACTTCTTAAGACTTTGGGAGTAACTTCCTAAGTTAAAAAGAACTTTCTTCTTCCTTTATTAAAGACAATAATGTAATGTAGGACTTAAAAATTAGTAAAGTATATAATCTGTAATATCACATTTCACAATAATATCTGTTCTTCATAGGCTCCAAATCAATTACAATGCATAATTAAGTTGCCAGAGAAAAGTTATTTGCAGGTGGTAGTTAGAAGCTCAAGCAAAGATGTTCTCATGGTCCTGATTCCAAATATGAGGCTGCAAGTGTCAGCTCTAGAATTTGTATAATCTCTGGACTAGAGTGAATTGATAGAGATGTTAAGTTTAGTCAATAATAAGGACAGAATGTACATGGTTTGTGTGGCCACACCAAGTTGATGATAGGGAATATAAACACATTTTAGGAAAAGATTGTGTCACGTCAGCAATGACGCAATACTCATAAACAGAGAAAAACCCATTCATACATGTGAGAAAATATTCAGAAAGGGTTTAATCTGAGCCAGCAGCAGAAGGAATGCCCTGGGCAGTTCAGGAGTTAAAATATTCATATTGCGAAACAGAGAGTGCAACATTTGGTTAAGAGCAAGGACACTAACAGGAAATGGCAGACAGGGAGTACTTGTAAAAAAGTACTGAAATGTCTCTGTTCTTACTGAATATTGTGTAGCATCAGGGATCATTATCTGCCCCCTTTTCAGTCAGAAAACAAAAAAAAAAGAGTAAAGACAAATTTGCAATTACGTTTCAAGCAGCACTGAGCAAGAGAGACAACAGTTAAACAAAAGCCCTGTTCCCTGAATCATTGAGGGTGATGCTGGCAGCCTAGAGAAAATAAACGACTACGTGACACTATGCAGCCCTTGGAGATACACTGCAAGGAGCTCAGTCAATGAGTGCAAGAAACATTCACCATAAGCTGACAGAAAACATTCACAGAAACAAAATACGGCCATGGGCCTTCCCAGAAGGCAGAGCAACTGCCAAAGGATGGTGAGAAAAATGAAAAGCAACTAAAACATAGTAATGCCTTTTTGATCAGAGATATGCATAACTCACCCTTTTGTCCTCCCTCACTATCTCTCTCAGAATTCCCAGGTATAGCACACCACACTTTCCTTCTTCACCCACATTCCTTGTTTTTTTCTCACACTGAGCTCACTTCTTTCACTTTCTCTGGCAGAGATATTTTTTGTCCTACACTCTGTTACTGTACAGAAATGAACTCCTGATATATATATATATATATATATAGGTTGGATCCACTTTTAACAGAAGAGTTGCTGATGCCACTCCTTGGGCATGCCTTGACAGAAAGCAGGCAGATTTAGTCTGATTAAAATCCTGTTTTCAGCAGCCCATGATCAAAATATGGACCTGAATAATTTTTGAGGATGGGAAAAAAACCCCAAGAACCATTATTTTTCAAAGTTTACAAATAAAGTTATATTTGGACAGAAACTCTTTCTGGATCAGAGAAAAAGATCTGAATGTTATTAGACATTAAAACTGGGATATTATAATACAAACATGATATAACCTCAGCCCTGTGATCATTACTATTCTGGCACCCAGAACAACTAGGCATCAGCCTTTTACATCTATAACTGTATGTCAAAATATATATGAATTTTTGTCTCTAATCCTTCTCTGTCCAGAGTCTTGATTGCTCATGAGAAATCTATAAGTCACTGTGTATACAGTATGTGGATAAGTAATTACCATGGCAGTTTTTCCATCAGACACACAAAGTGACATGTCCTGTGCAATTACCAATATTAGCCTGTGACCAACAGTCTCCCCTGACCTGGGGTGGGCACAGTGAGACAGTCATTGTGAGGAAGTTGCCTGACAGAACCCCTCTGGCCCTGCATCCAGACAGCAGCCTCCTTTTCCATCCCTCATTCCCCTCCTTCCAGCAAGCCTAGGAACAAGGAATATCTTCCTGTGGTATAAGCACAGGTGGCATGGCAAAGCCAACTGCAGGGAGGAGGGAGACTGACTGTGTGTATTCATGTGTGTGCATCTGCACTCTGCATGGGGGAACTGCTGGCAGACGGCACACCATGGAGATCAGAGGGTACCACAAGATTTATCTTGCCTTTTTGCCATTTTCTGCTGTCCTTTTGTCTCTTATCCCTGCAAACCATGGATTCCTCAGCCAAAACAGACCTGCGGACTCCCCTGTGGTGAAGCATGGATGCTGGAAAACAGAGCACAGCAACTACTGAAATATATTGGAAAGGGATGTAGAGAAGGACACAATGATGGTTTCTGTGACAGGCCTGGTTCTGGTAAGCTGAGAGTACTTTCTTATGCCTGTATTTTTTCATTCTTCAAACAATACCATTAGATTTGCATTCATTTTTTTGGAGACTGGTGAGGGGAGAGGTCTCAAAATAATTTGACCAATTCATTTTCTGTCTTCTGTCTTATCTGATAAAAGGATACTTTCACAAGGTTGCCACCTTCTTTTTCGTCCATTACAAAATGAATTGTTGGTAGCATTCAATTCAGTACAAGCACATTTAAGAGGCCCACTGAAGAGCATGATCAGCATTTTTGTATTTTGGCTCACAGGAAAGTTTTGCCCCAATTCACTCATGTTCTGAGAACAAACCAGGAAGATAAATTTATTATGCAATTGCTTTCTTCTCCTACAAGTAATTCTTAAAGACTTCAATCATGAGCAATTATGGATCATTTCCCTGTTAATAATTTGTTTTCTTTATCTCTGATAAACCTATATTTTTTTTCACTGCACCAGCTGATTATGCTTTTTTTATAATGAGAAACAACTAAGCCTTGTCAGCCCAGCCACAGCCTGGCACACTGTGTGGTGCCAGGCAGGAGAGTTGAAGAAACCCAGTTAATGGGCAGAAGTTCAATACTTCTTCATGAAAAATGTACTAACCTGTTGTTTCCAGTGTCTTGAGAAACATGGCTTGTATAGAGTTAGGAGGGGAGAGTAGACAGGAGAAGCCAAAAATTCCTTCTCAAAAATAAGAGCTAGGCTTATTTCCAATACATTTAAAGGTAATGTTAAATGTCCCTATCACCAAAATGTGAACAAAATACAACAGAAATTTCAGACTTTCACTGTCAGTGATAGGCACAACAGCCAGTCTTTTAAACAGGCCTTGGCACTCAATTTGCTGAATATGCAGATTCCTTTCACATAATATGTGAAGCGGATATTTAAATCAAGGAAATTCTGTCAAAAAAGATCCTATTTGTTTAAATGATCTAGTTATCCTAACATCAATTCAGTATATGTCTTGTAGAAATTATAAAGTGCTGCCCAAAGATTGTCTTCTGAAAATCACAATCATTATATAAGAGAGTGGTCCATTTGCAAAATAATTACAGTTTTGAAAAAAAGGAGATATATCTCCCCTACATCATCATTGATGAGGTTTAGGATGCCCATCCTGTCATGTATATTTTTCAATGATTTTTTTCCCATTTTGCTGTTGATGTGACTGATATATTATAAGAGAGAATGTTGTTACAAACCATATTGAAAAATATTTTCTGCTACTTTTATGAAGAAGGTGGCTGATATTTCACATGCAGTTCTAACTATGGCAGCAAACAGTATCAAGAAATCCTAGCCTCAGTTTATTTTACTGTTATTCCACAAAAAAAGAGACTTAATTCTTAGTAGGCCTGGATGAAGCAGCTGATGGATCTTACAGTGCTGCAGATAAAGGGGAGGTTGTTAGTGGAAAGAAGGAGTCAAGGTGAAACTGAATCCCTTTCTCTTTGCCGTCTGAGGCATTTGTGATCTTGTTGGCTGCAGGTCTTGATATGAAATGATAGAAAGCACCTTGTCTGCATTTTTTCCTCTCCTCTCTTTAATAAAAGTCTTGCTGAAAGCTATAAGAGACAAAGAGATGTTCCATTTCAGTGATGGGGGTGGAATCTCCAGGGGGTTTTTTTTTTACATGTGAGCATGCCAGATGGAAAATGCTTCCAAAGGAAGTCTGCACACGTGGCAGCCAAGCACTCCATGTGCAAATGCACTTGGTAAACACAGGACGAAATATATACCTCGGCCTCCTGCTTGAGAACTGCCTTATTTTGTACCTCTCCAAGCACATGACATATCTCTTTATTTTGATAATATCTCATGGCAAGCCCAGATCTCACAATTTGAGCAGCACGGGGTGCACCTGAGTCCCACAGGTAGCTGACTGCAGACCACCACTGACTGCCAGAGTTGATTCCCCACTTCCACACCCAGCCCAGGAGACACATGGAAATATATTGAAGTTTATATTATATATAATAGATTTGGGTTTTTATTATTCATTTCCTGAAACATGGTTTAAGCAGGTTCAAGACATGGGTATACATGCTCTGTTATTTTCCACAAAGTCTGGAACATTAGTTCCAGTGCCTCTCGTTTCCTTCTTAGTTGTAACGTAACCAGACACAGTGATCTTGGTGACTTGTTGATAAGCTCAAAATTTTATTCACCACTGATCAGTCAAATTTCAACCAGGATAAAAAACTGGTGTTTTGTTTAAAGCCACCTCACCATGTACTGTCTCAAGGAAAATGCAGCACCATAGTTTCACCTGAGATTCTGATGTTTGCATTGCTCAAGAATGAGGATTTTCTTTCTCCACATACCAGTCAGAGAGTAATTAGTGTTTTTCTTCTAATCTCCTGGTTGCCATTAAAATGGCCAAGTTATCTTCTTCACACTTATTTTCTTTCTTCCTCCTACTGTTTTTTTTCATGAAAGGAACCCTCTCCTCTTCTATCACATCCAAGTTACAAAGATAGAAAGATATCAGATAGATTTTTATCTCCAGCTTCTTAGTTTTCAGTCTGATTTCAGAGTTAGATGTTTCACATTTTCTGTCTGCTTTTCCTTCATTTTTATCAGAGAAAAAGAAATATTCATCTCAAAGTCACACTTTCACTGGCAGTACAGCTGTAATACGTGGGCAGTCAAAGGTAAAGCCAAAAGTAGCCCTTACTGTTTACAATCACTAAATAATGACAGGAAAAGTTTTAGAAAAATCTGAATTTGGCACTGTGCACTAAAGTAAGTCTTCAATCTGATTCTGAGCAGGAGGTCAGTAATCCAGTTTTAATTCGACAGACTTACTGCTATTCACAGAAGTATCCTTTAACTGTTATCTCTGATAGATGCATGAAAATGTTTTAGCTATGCCTCATCTAAATTTTTTTGTGCTTCTTCCACTCAAAATAATTGCACTGGCACCTAGCAAATGCAAAAGAACATATGCTGAAGAACTTGGATGGAACATGAGAAACCATTATTCTGCATCCAATTTCCCATAATAGCTCCAAGAGCAGGCCAAGGAATAATGGCTCAAAAAACACCATAACCTACGGAAAGTGCAAAGCATTTTGATAACATGCCCATTTTTGTAATAAAATAGAACAGGAATATTTCTATTAAAAATATATCTTGTGTAACATTGCTTCAAGAGAAAAAAATCTACTTCAATTTTTTATCTTCTTTTGAAAAACAGGTTTGCATCCTTGCCTTGGTGAGAAATCTTAATGGTTGGAAATTTCTTTTCATTGGTTACAGTATATTACACAGAAAACTGATCATGGCCATTCTGGACAAAAATAAAAAATACGTAAGCCCCAGTTATTATTCTGACAGTGGTCAAGAGCAGATACTGAGGGAAAAATTTAAGAATAGAGGGAACATTCAGGACTTTATCTTAAGAATATTCCCTCATTTTTTTACCTGTTTACTACTCAAGGATTTCCTGAAAGAGAAGCTGTGTCTTTGTGTTTAACACTTTTCAGGTATTTTGATCCTATGAATGCATCCAGTTGCTTTTGAAATCCAGCGGTTGATTCTTTCACTTAAAATTACATCAAATATCAAATATTGATCCAGGAGCAATACCAAAACTCTGTTCATTTACACAAAATTTAAAAAATGTATCAAAGAAAGTACAACATATGGGCTTCTTCTACAAAATACATATATAGATTGAAATGAAAATTCAAAAATTAGTATCAGTGATTCTGGAAGAGAAAATTATATAGGACAGACAGTCCTAATGATCAGTATAATAGTTCCTTATCCAGCCTCGGGTACTATTAGCAGACCATATTCTCCAAAAGAGAGACTCCTTTGTAAGGTGCAATCACATAAGAGATGTGGTTTTAATTACCAAGAAACAAAAGGACTTGAATTTACATCTTTCCTGAAAAACAGCACATAGAATAATTATACTGAGATAATTATTCATTATGGACTCAGCAATCTGACACCTACTGATTCACCCACATCATTTTTATTGTAGTGCCCACATTTTCCTTTGAGATGCCAATCTAAAGGCTTTATTTCAACTTCATTAAGGCAATGGAAATGTTTAAGATAACTTTAAAGTAGTATACAGCAGAATTTGCACTTCAATCAAGCTCGGGGTTTAGTCAGAGAGTTCCCAAAAAAAGTAGGGGTGAGAATTAAGCTCTACCTCATTGCGTCCTTATTCCCTTGTAGATAGCAATAACAAGGTTCCAAGAAGCAAGGCCCATGGGGGCGTGGTGGTGCTTCCAAAACTTTACTTGGTTCTGTGTAACTGATTTGCTTGTCCGCATCCTCTGTCCTGTTTATTTGGAAAGATGTGTCAAGACCAAAGCCCTAGGGGACATAGCTGCAGATCTGGAATAGCCACTGGTGCACAAGGGAAGGAAAACAGGGAATGGCCAGGAAATTAGAGTTGTTTTTATTAGCACTTTATTCACCCCAATCCACCAAGAAGTTCTTCTCATATGGATTTAATTACAAACTCAGAAGTAATTGAGGGAAAGTGTTAGACTTTGTTTCTTTAACGCCTGTCTAGGAAACAACCAGATACCTCAGGGAAGTTATTTATTATTAGTGCATAGAGTTAGCAGAGTTTTGCTCATGTTCCAAAACACCAGAGGCATGCAATTTTTAAGTGAATGTCTACAGGCATATTTACTATTCAGGATTACAATACCCCTCCTGTACGCAGATTTGAAATTTACATTCAGCAAATGAAAAGTCCATGGAAAACTTATCCTGAAATTTAGTAAGCAAACAGACTGCCATTCCCACTGTAAATTTGAATTAGTACTACCAAGTTTTATGTATTTGTACAATTCAGTCAGAAATTCCTTGGCCTCTGTCTCAGCAGAATGAACAGGGAACAGCAAAACATGTTGTGGTTTCATTCATGACAGGATGGAGACCTACACAAAAGACATTAGGCTCAGACAGCTACACATGTGTTATCTCCACCAGTGATCAATGTGTAAATTGAAGTAATCTTCCTGTAAGTGTCTGCATTGAATAGCTCTTTCTATTCACATGCACTTCTGTGTATCTAAAAAAATGTTGTTATTATTAACTTGGATTGTGTTCTAAATACCTTTGATCCAAAACAACTTTTCTAGTCCACACAGATTTCACTAGGCTTCTTTTGCAAATCCTTTAAGTAGACAATACATATTTTTAAGGGCCAGGAATGTTTTCCTTCCAAGATCATGGAAAGAAAACAATGTTTTGCTGACCTTGGAGAACATAACATTCAAGAAAATCTTCATGTCTATATTGAAGAGGAAGAAAAAAATAAGATAACCTTGGAATTTAACCATATTACTACACAATGGATGCAATAACTCACAGACCAATACTTGGGAAGGACAAACATCCTTGTATAGATATATGTGAGGGTTAAACCTAACTCATTGTATCTTTGCTACTTCATTCCCAAAATACATTTCCTTTTCTCTGAGATAAGAACAACTTCTCTTCCTTCTGTTATTCTCTAATGGTAATATTTGTCAATAGTGAGTGGCCTTGATTATTCATTTCAAGAAGAAAAACAAAATTGATAGAACCAGAAAATATAGTGTAGAACAATATTTTGAAGATTAGTTTATTAAGGCGTACAGACACTCTACAAAGTAAATTACCATTTGTTTCTGTCATTATTATTGCAAATTAATATCTAGTAGAACTTAATGAGCAATTATTTACACTCAGCATATTTGGGCCTGGGCCTGGGCCAGGGTCCAGGCTGCAGTAGCTCCCAAGTGTCATGCTCAGATTTGACAAGCCTGCCATCCCATGTGCTACAGAATGGCTGTGGCCATGCTGCTACTCAGCACTCTTCAAGCTCGGGCTCATCCACATGCTTTGAATTACACTAAAATGAAAAGGTGGCATATAAAATAGATTACATGTGTGGCAAATTAATTTTGATGATTGAAGCTAGTAACTCTGTTAGATTGTTGGGAAAGGATGGAGCTGGTGATAAGCATACCCAAACTAAACAAATGTTTCTAACTAGGTTTGTTCTAGTTAGTCTGTGAGATACTGTAAGGATATTGTATGCCTGCACAGAACAAATCAAGAGGTAAATTTAAATCTTGCTAGTACTAATTATCAAGTAAGACTCTTAACATCTAATGTGCTAAAGTCCCATCTTTAGTAATTCTTTACTTGAAAACACTTGTTATCTCAATAGAAACATTAAAAGGACACTTAGAAGGATTTTCTTCTTTGCTTTAGTCTGTCTACATATTTTTTCTGTATTCCCAGGTCAGTTAATTTAAGAATGTTTATGAAGCCTATATCCATTGTTTAAAACATTAGGAACTTGTTTTGAGTCCAAACTGTTCTACTGACACATTATGATCAGAGTCATGAATTTATTAAATGCTAACTTTTCATTTAGCAATATCTTGTTAGAAAGTTTGGAACTAAAACTTCTATATCTAAGTGTAAAACTATCTAGTTAAATAATTGAAGTAGCAAATCAAGAATTTTTAAGGTAGTTGCCTTTTATAACAAGAAACAGATGTAGGATTTATTTAATTGTCTTTACATGTCTATCATGTAGGCATGTATGTATAAACAACTGTTTCTGGGCTCCCCTCAAGAGATGAAGACATTTTAGGAGGGATTCAGGTCATATTGCCTAAAATATATCTTAAGACAAACTGTCTGACCTATAGACCTCCAACTGTAATGAACCCAACAAAAATCCCTTCATCCAACCAGCACTGACACAGAGCAAGCTGTGCTCTTGTGTCCCTTGTTTTAATCGTGTCTCTGAGACAATGGTTTCACATGTTTCCACCCTCTTATGAGGGGACTGCATCACTTAGGCTCCCACTCAGAAGCTGAGATAAGGGTCAAGTCAGACTCCTTTGTAATGTCCACTCATGACAAAGAAACTCAGAACAGTAAATAATCCAGTCCATATATCATCCATACAGTCAAAGCATATGTTTGTATTTAATGCTGGTGAAAACAGGAATGTGTTTTTAACATTGTAATTATGCAACAGATACATTAGAAAGCTCTGAGTTTCTTCCAGAGATGTTTTTTGCCTACAGTACTAACTAAATATTCATAATGATCTTTAACCAAGTATTTTGCTCTTTCAATGACTTGCTAATGTAAATGAAAAATCTGAGCTTCTCTCTTAACCTCATTCCATTTTTTAGGGCTTACTGCATTGCAGCCTTCCAGCTTTTATTCAGGGTTTGTTAAAGCTGATGTTTACCTAACATACCAGCAAGTGAAGCACCAAAAAAAATTCAAACAACTTTGGAAACTATTTACCCTGACATTAGATTCAGCCTTTGCAAAAGATTCAGTCCTCAAATAATTGGGGAGAAGGCTATAAAAATTAATTACATGGAAAAGTCATCCAAAGCCATTAATTCATCCATTTTCTGGAAATATCCCAGATACACAAAGAAAACCACATCTCTGTAGCAATTCAAGAGAAAAGACCAACAAGCCACCAAACCAATAAGCATAGAAATTAATGCATACAGCCCATTTTCCTTGCACAGTGTGCTGCACTTTATAGCAACTGAGAGCTACATTTAGTACCCAGTAGAAATGTCAAATACTTATCATAACCAGTTCATAAGACCTTTGAGATTCACAGTAGTTGGCTGTGGCCAGCTTGTTTCAAATTAGATTAGTCCAACCTAATTTTCTATTCATGTTATGTACAGTTATTTGAGGTGGAAGGCTATCAGCTCAGGGCAGGCAAACAAGACTGAGCTTCAGCTCTTGCTCTTCAAAAGAGCATGTGCAACTTTTGTCCTTTCCCCCATGTGTCATTGCTACACCCAGCTTCTAAATATCACACTCAGTGACGTTAGTGAATGTGTAAACATGCAGGAACTTTGGGAATATTAAAGCAGCCCCAGCCCACCAACCCAGGGAAATCTGTGCATCTGTGACTAAATGGGTATTTATCATTTCCTGAGCTCCATGCTGGCAGCCAGCCAGCAGAGTGTGTACATTGAAATTAGACTAGATTGGGAGACAGGACTTTGTTCCAAATTGATCTGGATGACGATAGCAATTTTGAAGGCAGCTCCACATTTTTAAAGGTTCATTGTGTGTACCTATAAAAGAGAGGGGAGAAACATTTAGGAAAATAACAGGAAGGAAATCTAATGCCAGGATATATACCTTACTGCTATTTTTATTTTATTCCTTTACAGCATTATTTTACTATCATCAACAGAGGAGCTAGAGTCACTGCAAAGACCAAAAGGTTTTATGAATTGTATCAATTCTGGCATGGAAAAAAAATCATTAGCTTTAATGGGAGTAATCCAGTTTTGCCATGCGGTTGAGAGGTTTTCACTCATCAGTTTAGTCTTGAGTTTTACTCTTCTTCTTGAAAATAGTAGGTAGGCTTACAACTCCAGCTTAGCTTATTTTTTCCTGCAACATTCCATATGTACTGTATAAAGCAGGGTATTTTAACAAATGTATGAGATATTTTTGGTTGCTCACACTCTTCTGTAAAATGATTTGTGAAGTGGTAAGTCAAAATCAATAAAGATGTCAAGGCTCAGCATTAATTTCATTAGCCCACCAGAAGCACTGATAATTTTTTTATGCTTTGAATATTTGCCAGAAGAAAGATAGGCATAAGAGTTTACCAGGCGTAAGAGTATTCAATGTGCAACTGCTTAAAAATTATCTGATACAATGGAAAGAACATAACCCATGAGATATACATTCTTTTAAATAATTATATCAGGAACTGACCTTGTGGCACTATTTTTTCTTTCCTTATGCTTCAGTATGGAAGATGAGCTAAAACTAAAGGGGGAAATTTAAGTTTCACCAAGCACCAGAATTCTGTGCATAAGTCCTCAATGTTGTTCCCAAACTGTCTTTTTATCATCTGGAGAGCCAGCCCCATGTTGTAAGAGTTATGATGGCTAGAGAACAGCTGCTATTCTGAATGTTGAATACACAGATTTTCACCTCAGATTGAACCACCAATAAGAATACAGTACATGGTATATCTCAACCATACCCCAAGGACATCTTGAAAACTAAATTGACACCTGTGACTAACTGGCTTGAATATATACTAGCCAAAAGCAACATACTCAGCTCACCTAGTGATAGCTTTGGCCATCCTTTGATAGGACTCATGGTGAGCTATATCTTGCTTCAAATGTAAGTAAATTCTGTAGGCCTGGGTGTGTTTTAAAATACACTAAGTGTTTGTAGCATATAGCCATTGGCCATATAATTTTTATGCAATCAGGGAAGAAGAAAATTTGGAGAAAGCTCTGTTGTCTTTACATCAATAACATTTCTGTTTGGTGCCAAAGCAAACTGCCATTTCCATGGCCCTCTGCTATTATCAGTAAGCACTTAAAATATTTTCAGGCAAAAGGATTGAGTGCTTCACCTCCTTCTCCTTCAGAGTACGACAGAACTGGTCTCTCATATTTAAAGCCATCCAAGGCATCCTCTAAACCTTTGGAACAATAATGTCAGCATTCAAAGGAAATAGCTTCCTCAAAACTAGAATCCTCTTTAGCATGGACAGCTGTGTCTCAGTGGAGCACAGCTTGCCTTCCTTCTTGTAGCACACAAATGTTCATTGCCTTTGATCTGGCTCCCCTTGCAGCTGCTCAGCAGATAGAACCAGGGGCTCCAAAAGGATGTGATAGAGCTCTGAGCTGTATTAATGCCTGGCCTGACTTGTCCCAGTTTCCAGAAATGATCTGGCTAGTCTGAAAGCAGCAGTACAGCAGGACACAATATCCCCTTTCTCTGTCTTTCCTGTGTCCATGCTAAGCTATAAATCTCAGTGGACCTCTGACTCAGCTGAGATCCTCAGAAGAGGAATTTCTTACAGGCTAGGCAGAAACATAAAATCCTGTTGAGGGGACACCACAGACTTTTCCCTCAGCAGATGGGGTTTGTGCACATAAAAAAAAGCCCTCAAGACAACAATGTTTTAAATAGATTCTTTCCACAGATTCCTATGGAATCAAGGAAAGCAGAATCAAACTGACTTGCTCTATGCAGTGCTACAGTTAGGATATTTTAAAACAGAGATTTGCAGGTAGGGAGCTAACTACACATGACTGAGTACCTGTTAGGCTGCTACAACACTCACTTCTCACAGAGACAGAGTTTGCTGCCTACTGCAGATGGAGTCCCTTTTCTTCTGTTCTGTGACTTTGGACCATATTGACTTACTCTGTAACGCCACAGATAAGAGAAGGGAGAAGAAAAAAGGCTTTAAATAGCAAATCTTCCTTCGTGAGCCACTGAGCTCTCTTTACAGCAAAATAGCTGAATGGCATATATATATTTTCAGGAATCCATCCCATCTGTTTTCTTAATTCCTTTGTAGGAACCTGAACATGTATGGTGCCAAAATATTCACTACATTCCACAAGGGCTTGGTGGGTGCCACACCACATTCCCAGTGGTGAATGATAAGATAGTGATAATGACAAGTGTGTACCTCTCTTCCTTGTCTGGTAACAAGAAAACAGTGTTCACTTTAGTCTCTGTGAGTTAAATATGTCCCATTTACTTCTGGTAGAGAGAATATGCTGAAGACATAGTAAAGGACAATGAAAAAGAACAAAATTCTTATTTATAGTACAACTTAACTGCTAGCAAGTTTGAGTTTAACAATCATACTGTCAGTACCTTTGACATAGCAGTCTTCTTTGGTGGGCTGGCCTGGCTTTCTTCTGCTCTGTCTAGTAAAGACCATCAAGCATATATTTATCTTTCTTTAAAGCAGCATTTGCATTCCAGTACCTGTAACACTTTCATTAAACATGCTTATCTACTCAGTCAATTTTTACAAGTGGTCTCTGAAGTTTGGAAAGCATGATTTTGTTGCAGACACCAAGAAGAAACATAGGAGGAGAATATTCCAAAGTACATTTTTTTGTTTTCTGTTGCTGTCTGGTTGCTGAAATAAATAAGAATTATATTATATTCATGTCTGCTAATGTCTAATCTGTCACTTCCTTTGATAACTTCTGAATCCACTACTAATTTTCTACCAATTTTGGTGTATGGAAAAATACCTCAAATGTATTAAATTCTCAGAAAGAAATTGAAGGTTGAGATACTCAAAGACAACCTCACTGAGGAAAAGGTTAAAATGAGATTTCATACTTCATTTGTCATAACAGATGCTTACTATGACCTCAACTTTAACATAGAAATCCATAGGAAAATAGGTTTGAGTACTACTGCTATTTACCAACTTGGCCTCAATGATATAAGAGAAATCTGTATTTTTATGTACAAAATAGCTTCTGTAGGAAGGGGTGCATTGTTTCACATACCTCTGCATAAGCTTTTTGTGTTTGTTTGAATTAACTGAACAGCAGAATAAAAACTCTGCTGTGTTAAGTAGCTTCTACTTGACTTTGACTTTCATGAACAAAACTTCAAGCAGCACTAGATCACCTTAGTAACTTACCAGCTAAGTGATTTCTGAGTACTTATATGCATCTTAAATTGCTTTTACAAACTTTGAACAACAAAATAAATACCCTTTGGAGGAGCTGGAGTAAAATACAAAATAAAGATGGAAGCAAATTAAACTTTGCAAACAAAGTAGCAAATGATTCCTTAAATAGATATTGCCTCTTTTTGCTGTATTCAAACTCCCCATTATCTCACTGAAGTTTTCATTCAGAATTCAAAACTATTTTAATTATCTTTTTTTAATAATCTGTGGCATAAAGTGGTTTACTGCAAACATCAGATATTCCAAACTTAAGCTGTATTGTAGTTTTATTGTATGGGGGATACACATCCTTGGCTACCTCATTCTTCTCCCTTGAGAATGGTCTCATTACCACCTCCGTAGTACCTGCTGAGTGCATATACGTATTTCTTAGAATATTTTCAGATTTTTAGGAATTTTACTAGATATCAGATATATTTTTAATTAAAAATTTGATGATCAAAAGAATCTGTTAACATTGGCTTGAAAACAACTGAGTCTAAGAAGTTTCATAAATATTAGTGGGAAACTAATCCCAGAAAATATGCAAGGATAATAAAACAGTAGAAACTTTCACTTTGATAGTATGTGAATATTTATGGACTCATTTACAGTAACCAGGTCACATGACATGTCTAAACAACTACTTAAAGCTGTTCTTCGAATATAAAACTTTAATATGGGAAAACATAATTTAATCAATTCTTGTTCATCAATCTCAAATCCTTTTGATAGTCCTCTCTTCCTTCCTACCTCCCTCCCTCCATAGCTTATGCTGCACTTCTTGCTGATGGTTTCCGTCAAATATTAATCTAGGTATCCTTTGATGCAAGATTACACAATGGCAGGAGACACAAAACCTAAAGTGTTACGTGAAGACACATATTAGTTTTTCATTATAAAGTTTCCTCCCTTTGAAGTTCTAAGGAAACTACAATTTCCTTTCTCCTGCTCTAAGATATATATATATTCACACACAGTTAAATACATCTCCCACAACAATTCATTTCCCAGGCCTAACCAATACTTAGGTGAGTTCAAAGAGTGCCTTTGATCTGCAGACAGTTCCTCAAAAAATCTTCATTTTTCCATTGAGGTGATGAAGAATCCTACCAAGAAATGGTTTCCTGCATCTAATTAATTGAGACCATGTAACACTTTCAAGCAATGCCTTATTAACATTTGCACTTGAAAAGTTCACATCAATAATTATTTGCATAAAGTAGAATACTGTGTTTGGTTAGACCGATAGAGGAGGGAGTGTTAAAATCATGAATTCATTTCGATACTGTACATCAAATAAAACCTTGTTTACCATTCTGTATCAGATTACACTCCACAACAGTAGTGACTACGCTTGGGAGCCAGCCATTTATCATGTTAAAAACAAGGACTTCTGAGGCCAATGATCTACAGTAGCTCTGTATAAAAAGCGGTTGTATTTTTATGCCTTTGCTAAGTTTTGTGGTTAAGTGGCTCACCTCATAAGCACTATCCAATGTAAGCCATACAGAGTGAGTATTTATGCAAAGCATCCCACTGAATTTAGTGAGGCTATTCGTGTATGCTCTCCAAAATGAAAGTGTGGTTCATACAGCATAGCCCTCAGCATGTGTCTGGGACCGCGCAGAGCTCAGAACGCAGTGGCCCTGCAATCTGCTGGCTGAGGCTTGCGGGGGAGACAAGCAGCGAGCAGTAAATTAGAACAGCGACTCAGAGCTGTGCCATCATCACTTACAAGTACTTATAAATTGTTTATCCTCCCCTTCATGCTGTAGCTATAGGCTTTCTTGTTCCTACATCTGCTAAATATGACTGCTCTGCTTACTTACCAATCCCCCAGGAAGGCAGCAAGGCTCACTTACAGCTTACATCACATGCTAAGGGGTAAAGCACCAGCTTTGTACTGAGCATTGTCACCTCTCTTAATTTTGATTGCTTTCCTTTTGCCTGAATTTAGTCAGATTACAGGCAAACATGGGTTTAAGGGCTACAGCTAACCTAACAAAGCTGATTTTCTCCTCTGTGGATGTGAGCATAACAAAATAGAAATGCGGGAGAGGCATAAGATGTTCCTAAATGGCTTGGGTTTCATTCATATACCTCCTTTGGGTTTCATTCACATACCTCTTTTGGCTTCTCATCACAGCACCCTCCTTTGGCTTGCCAAAAGGCATCCCTTTCCAGAAGCAGCTATACTCTATACTGAACAATGGCAGATGAGAGCGGGGCATGATAATTCACCAATAAGCCTGTCACCTGAAATGATGTGTTTTGTTTTACACGTAAATAAAGTGCTGGTCTGGTTTCAGACCATGTCACTCAGTCACTGTCCCTGCAGTAACTGCTGTAGCTGCTGCCCAGGGCCATTGCAGTGTCTTCACCTCCATGTGGAGGTGGGAGCCCAGATCAGCTATGGATCAGCATAATCCTACCACCTGCTTAACAAGAATAAATGTGAACAAAAGCAAACAAAAACTTGTTCTTATATATGCCTTTTTATCTCATGAGCACACCGTGCTTTTCAGTGCATGTTATTAATAGTGTCCCCATGGCAATTTGATCATCTAAGATTGGCTTAGATTGGCTAAGTCAGTCCAGCTAAAGGGCCTGTGGCAGAATTAGGATCTCTTTTACCTTTACTCACAGCCCTCTGCTTTGACCACTAGATGATGTCGATGACTGGATACTTTGAGGTTATATGAAAGCTTGCTCAGACACATCTGTTTCCAGGCAATATCACAGAGATATCTCCTTTCTTTAAAATTGACTGCAATTGAAATCCTACAATAAACTCCATTTAATATATTGCCAAACTGACATATAGCTCAAATTCGGTCTGTGAAGTCTCATCTTTTTAAGAGCAGAAACCCTTCTGTCACTGAGAAAGACCTGAAAAGCTCCTGCAGTCTCATAGGGAGTATTAACCACTGATGAGGATCTGTCTTAATACACAAGAGAACAAGGGTCAGAGTAGTTCAACAAGAAGCGTGAGGGCTTAGCAGCAGGAAAAATCCTTCTAAAAGCCTAGGGTATAAACATGATTAGAAGGGAAATTTATAATTTTGCCCAGTAAATTTCAAGCAAGCCAGCCAAGTTGCACAAGGATTTTAATGGCATTTTCGCTTGATACCAAGGAGGCCTTGCCAGAAGCCCTCAGACCTGCCTGCAGTCATATTACTGTACTTGCAAACTGTACTGCCCCAAAGATGGTGCAGTCTATTTCTGTCACAGATTAAGTGACCTCTGCACTTTTTGCATCTAGCTGTGGAGAAAGCTGCAGGTGGAGGAATGTTCATCCCTTGGTTAAGCTAAACCTTTGTTTGCTGTGTTCACATGAATAACTTATAGGGCCTTGGCATCATGAAAGCAGCACTGACACAGTTGACATGACAGCACTATAGACTGAATCCCGATCTGCCCTCAGAGGAGAAGATGGGATGTTTGCTCGTTTCACATTTCACCAAGTCGGCCTGTTCAACTATTTATAAGATGAATAGAAATTTCCACTACTTCAGCTGACACACCTGCCTTTACCTAGCAACTGCTCAAAGGGAGCCAGCTGAGACAGAGGAGGCTTTGAGAGGTGCAGCCCAGAGGGGAGCCTGCTGCTGCCACCCCTGTCAGCCCCCTCTGTGCCACCAGCTCTGGCCTCTTGGCAAGACAGCAGCCCTTTCCACTCACCTCAAAAACTATTTATACCCAGCAGAGCTCAGGAGAGGAAATGCCTTCCTGTGCAGCCTTCCCTGGGCAGTGAGTGGTGTGAGGGCAGCAGGGAGTTCTTCAGGGGCCCCAGGGCAGAGCATGGGGACACTGCCCTGCCTAGCTTGGGTTGACCACCATGGTGACATGAAGCAACCTTCCCAATGGCATGGTGTACCACCCATCCTGCTGCAATGCAGTGCTGGATACCCCTTGGATACCCCTGCATACCCCTGGATATGCCATGAGGCCCCTTCAGGGTGCCTGGGGGTCTCTGACAGTGCAGGGAGCCCACCTGGCACCAATCACTGCACCCAGCTTCAGGCCTGTGGGATTGCAACCACCACCTCCCAGTCGTCTGCTGGTTTTGACACAAATAAGTGAGGATGAGGAACTCCACTCAATCCGAGGCACTTGTCCAGAACTTATTTTGCTGATGAATTGTAACCTGGCCTACACGTAGTGCCTGCAGTCACTAAGATGTCACATTTGACTCACTTACCTGTAGGGTCCCTCAAACAGCCTGTTTCCACCAGACTGCCAGTGGCAGAAAAGACAGAGCTCCACTGCATTATCACGTTTCTTTGCAGCCTGCCTGGGGGCTCTAGCCACCACAAGGTGATCTTCTAAAGAAGTCTCCTAGGGGTAAAAAGCCATTTTAACTGGGATTAAAACATAGATGAGCTAGTGTAGCCAGGGAATAATGCATGAAAAATGGCACTTTCCTACTTTAATGCTGTAACTGTGGAGAGTAACTCACAAAATTCTGTGGTAACAGGTCCAGAGCCAGACTAGTCAGAAGACCAGCTCTTATAGAAATACTGAACCTAGTTCTAGCCAGGAATAAAGTCCCATCTTCCTGGTGACTTCAGACACACAAAAACTGAGGAAGGAAGAGGCTATACATGGGATGCTGCAGCCCAGTTTAAGACAGGAATAGGCAAGGACATTGAACAGACAAAGAGGGGGTGGCAGCAAGAGGAAGATGTGCCAGCACAGATTCATCATGCATGCTGTTGCTGGGCTAAGGAAATAAAAAAAATTAAATGATATCCCAAACCAAATTGCATTTACTAGGTGTTTCTTCCTCAGCCTATTATCAGCAGAAGGGATGGGGATGCATCCAACAGCAGTGCCCAAAGCCAGCCAGGAGTACAGGCTGGGGTATTTGGGGAGTTGGCTCCCTCTCAGCAGGGAGAGGGGCTCTTGAAAGGCAATTTTCTTTACTCTGATACCTTAAATGTTTATCCACTAGCATTTGATGTTTTTGGAGAGGGAGGACTGTAACTAAATATGACATACTCTTGCTGTTCACATCGTACCATGTGTCAGCTTTAAAAAAAGAATATTTGACTACATGGTTTTGATGCTGAGGATGAAAAGACCATAATTGCTACGGCAATGTGAAGGAAGGAGTTTACCAAAAAGCAGGAAAGAAGATAAAGTAGGGCAAGTTTTATGGTTAAAATTAGATTGACCTGAGTTGAGATTATAAATGTTAGGGAAAAAGTAAATGTGGTTTGGGTAGGGAAGGTAAAAGGTATTTCCAGGAGACATGCTTCAGTTTCAAAATATCTTGTACTTTTTTCAAAGAAACAGACTGTGACCAAAATATTCAACAGCTTTTTTTCCCTTGTGCTTGACACATGCTCTCAAACGTAGAGCTGAGATCAGATGTGAGGGAGGCCAGGGGAGGAGGTTCCCAACACCAAGTGAAGCTGAATCAAGTCATCTTTTTGTATTTCAGTAATCTCAGAGAGACACTGATGGTAATCTCTAGGATTTTCCCTTCCCTTCCCTTCCCTTCCCTTCCCTTCCCTTCCCTTCCCTTCCCTTCCCTTCCCTTCCCTTCCCTTCCCTTCCCTTCCCTTCCCTTCCCTTCCCTTCCCTTCCCTTCCCTTCCCTTCCCTTCCCTTCCCTTCCCTTCCCTTCCCTTCCCTTCCCTTCCCTTCCCTTCCCTCTTCCTCCCCAGCACTAGCACTGCTGTTCATCTTGGTAACAAGCTCTTTGAGCTGTTAAAGCTGTTTGCTGAAGCTCTGGGTGCTCTCTTTAGAACTGAAAATCATCCTGCCATCATCTACCTTGCTTTAACACCCACCCACTTAGGAAATCTGAAAGCTGCGTATCTTGTCAGAGGCTGCTAATGCTATTAATTCTCCTCCCTTAACAGTCTATCCAGAATATGAAAGCAGATTTTCTGCAGATTCCTGGGCTATAGCACATTCTGCAGCATTTCCCATACACATTCCAGTGACTGTTTCCCATGTTTAAAAATAAAAAAGTCTGATTCAACACTCTCTCATTTCATTTGTACATGACTTAGGTACCATTGGTTTTTACCTGCATAATATAAACTTTGCCCACTAAATCATATTGTGAATCTTTCCCTGTTTCTTGGCAGGTTAAATTGCCCTCTCTAACCACAACCAGACCATTTCCCAGACCCAGACTAGCACAGCCACAAATATCCTGGATCTCTTTAGCTCACAATGGAGACATACCAGAGCGTGGAGCACCGCCACTGTTAGATGTACTATCCAGTGGCCATGGGTCTCACATAACTGCCACTGTTAATGCTTTACCTATCAAATTAAGGTAATTGCTGAATTATCAGATGCTTTAATTGCACAACAGATTTTAACTCGTTCCCACATTAGGGAAATAATCATAAGGTGCCAAGTTTAATACCCCACCCCCATATTATCAGCTGGAAGCAGAGAGACACACTGCTCTTAGAGAGTTTTCACTCACAGCTTGATAATTCCTTCCACAAGGCACTGTCATCCCAAGAGGACATAGAAATGTATGTACTGAAGCTGATTTTCAGTTGCACAAGTGTCTTGCTGTTGAGCCCTGACTTCAAAAAGGGACTTTTAAAAGTTCAAAAAAAGGAAAGTCTGATTTCTATGGAAGCAGTTTCAGCCATCCTAGATTCACATAGAATCTAGGATGGCTGAAACTGCTTTCATAGAAATGAGTCTTAGATAAATTTAGCCCACTGGTGTGTCCAAGGGGAAAGAGGATGCAGACAAGAAGCAGGAGTTCGCTCTGCTGGTGACATGCTGATTCCCAGATGCAATAGAAGCATAGCATAACAGGTTGGAAGGGGACGGTGAAAGCAGGCTGTACTTCAGCACAGAAAAACTCAGAATGTTATAGAAATATATGAGGGAAGCAGGCTTTGGCACAGCTTCAGAAAAGCCTCAAAATGGCCTTACAAAACCATTTGAGGCTATGTGTCTTCCCTACCTGATCTTGATTCAAAGCAGTCAATCTTACCTAAGAACCAGAGCATGAGACCAAAAAAATATATTATGCAATCAAGGGCTGCACTACATTTACTTTATAAAAAGACATTAAAATATTTCAAGGATTTGATTGAGACATCCTTAGCTGCCTTTACATTATAAACATCTTCAGTACTAGGAGAACAGCACATTTGACTATAAGGCAGAATATATCACATTGGGAACCACACGTGTTCTGCTCACAACATGGCGAGTGATGTACTAAGGCAATAAAGGGGAGAAGAGTTTGTTGTGGTGAGCTGTCTTCATGACTGTTCCGATCCAGGGAAAATGTTGATCAAATGTAGCAAAACATAAAATGCTAACTAAAACAATAAAATGACCAGATGAAACACAGTAGCATAGGAATGGTTTAATCTTTCCAAAAGGTTTAGTTAATTTAAAGGTAACTAAGAGTCAAGAGTCCCTTGGGAGCCAACACTGTAATACTCCATTCCATGCACTTTGACTGAGACAAGATCTAAGGAGGTCGTGAGCAGCATAATAGGAAAGATCTTACTTTAAACCTTAGCCACTAGTGGAAATAAAACTCATTTTTCTTTGTGCACTTCTCACTGTTGTAATAGCATGAACCATTCTTTCCTTCCCTGGTGATTTCATTTAAGCAGAATTACGCAGTTCAGAGTAGCTTTATGAATAGGTTTGATGTGGTGAATCTTCTTCATTAAAAAAAGAGGAAATTACTGAGTACACAGGCACCAGGGAAATACACCACGTTGGGGAGGACCAGCCTTGCTCCATAAAAGTGCAGGTAACCAGAAGGAACATGGACAGCTGGCAGAACAACAACTGTTACTCTGTTACGACTGTTAGCCCCTTTCGTTGTTTCTATCAGGCCTAATATGCTGCAACACAGTGCTAACCAAATTCACAGCAGTCCCATCATTACAAGGAAGACCTTAAGAGTGGAATAAGTGGTCATATAAATAGTCCATGCTTTCTGGCATTCAGATCACTCTTTTTGGCTTTTGCACATATAGCTGTGAGGAGATTTTTTAAAGTTAGTGACATAAATGAGGAAATAATTAGACTCAGGTTTTCATACCTACAGATTTTAAAACCACCCAGAAAATCTCTGTGAAATGAACTGCAGCATTTAGAATATCAGCTGAAGACACACACGGCTGAGGAAACCAGAACAGCTATTTTGCTGCATAGTCTGTGGAACATAGGCATGAGATCTGAAAAGCTACTGGAGTTTCTACACTAGTAGTAGCCTGTCAGCCAAGCTGAATCTGCAACAGCCACGGTGGTACCCTGCTCTGACCCCATGAGGACTCCACAGCCATCAAAAACCGGCAGCAACCTGTCTCATAAGTGAGCATGAGAGTGACATTACCTGAAGGGAGATACTCACTCCTCCTACTTCCCACCCTCACTTGCCATCTGTGCTTGAATTTGCTGGAAGTGAGATGATCTCAGGAGAGATCATTATCTGCCTTCCACCCCAAGGTAGTTGCTGCTGACTGCACTGTAATTAGTGTACATTAGTCCCAGACTGTCCTGGCCCATGGATCTCCTTGCTCTATCACAAGGTGTACATACACCCTAATTGGCCCTAAATTTGCACCATTCCTTTGATGCCAGTGGAGCTACACTCACAAACTCATGAAGGATTGAACACTGAGTCAATGAAAGAATAAATAGTTCCAAACCTGCAGTTAGGTCTAAAACTGCATGAGTAATTTTCCTGTCCGAGATGAATTCTCTACTTTGCTCATAGAGCTGCATGCTCACTGCAAAGTCCTGAAGAACAATGCCAGGGCTGAGAGAAGATACCTGTCAAATGTCATTATATGCCCTCTAAAATGCTGATAAATCAGAAATATTTGGTCACTGACAGAAGAAAACATATATCCTGGCAAATATCACTCTGTTGTGAAAACAATCCTTCCAGCTAAGTCTCCTTCATGTCCAAAATCCCTACTTACTTTAATAGAGTGTTTTGGAGTGCCATGGTTCTCTCTGCGCCTAGCTGGAGCCAGGCTGTTGAGCCACAATGTATCCATTTTTCTAAATTAAAAGGCCTCTGTTCGTCATCATTGTACTCAGTCACTGCCTATTCCAGGAGATCACATCTCTTTCCCTCTGGGGTAGACATTGGGAGTTTTTTTCAGCTGGGATTCTTTTCTCCAGAGATTGAACAAACAAACCCACTCAAATGATAAGCACTATTATTTCCCCAAAGAAATCCTGTCACAGCAATATTTTTTTCTTTTCTGGAGAGAATCTACTGGTCCTCCAGGTTATCCTCTCCTCAGCCTACCTACTTTTACAAGTATTTTACCAATTGTTTGGCTCCATGCATTTACCTCTAAAGTTCTCCAAGGACAAAAGATTAGCAGCTACTTGATCGTAAAGGTAGTTTAACTTTACACACGAGGGCAAAAATGGAGATGAAAATTAGATCTGCAAAAGCATTGCAGCTCTATTTTCCTAATGAAGCAGAATTCTCAGACCGAGCTGGGCTTACACACTGTAATCAAGCACGCTTTTCACAACACTGGGGTTATGGACAGCCCTGTGCAGAGCAAGGTAATTATCAGCTGCCACAGCTCAGAAGGGCTCTTCCTCTTCATTTTGCTCAGTTGTCAGCTTATATTAAAGAAGAAAATTAAGAAACTCCCTCATTTTCAGAAGCATCTGCAGCATAAAAAAGACATGCAGTACATATGTATCCACTTCCCTCCAATCCACACCCCACCCAAAAAAAAATAGTGGAGGAGAGAGGGGGATCAGAAGATGAAATATTGTTATGCTGGTCATCTTTGTGAAACATGTTTTTGCAAGGATGAGCTAAATCTAGTTCTCAATCCCATTTCAGAAGGATTGCATTGTGAAAATTACTTCATATGTGATCAATAGCATTGACTAAATTAAAGTATTTTGAGAAGGGCTTCCCTGGTACTGAAAGGCAGGGACTGGTGGCAGTCTAGAGGACAATGAAACTGCTGAGGAGAAAAAGTGAGGCAGAGTAAGATAAATCTCTGATTTCCTCATATGAATGAATGTTAGTACAGATAGAGGGGTGTGGTTTATTTAGGTAGTAATAGTAATACAAGGTTATTTTCTCCTATCCAAATGTACAGAAAGTGCTTTGCGAAGAGTTTGTTTGGAAATCCTTGCGGGACTGCAGAACCTAAGACAGAGTAAAGCTTTGATATCTCTATATATACAAATTACCAAGCACAGCATACCATAAAACCTAGCCAGGCAATGCATACAAGCAAAAGGAAATATCATTGAGAAGTCAGAAAACTGCACTGAGCAAGAAGTTCTATAATAATGAGTTACATTGTGTCAACAAAAAAAAAACACCTGAAAGCTTTATCAAAAATAATATGTTTTATTTAAGAGCACAAACAGATGTGAAAGAAAGAAAATCACTCAGGAAACGGTTCTCAGGATGTGAACTATGACAAAACAAATCATACCAGTGTGCAATGAAAAAGCAGACCATGAAGGCCTACAAAATGAGGGGAAAAAGTTAGGTTAGAATCTTATAGGAGTCTGTAGGAAAATCTCAGAACCACAGAATGGTTAAGTTTGGCAGGGGCATCTGGGGATCACATAATTCCAGCCTCTGCTCAAAGCAAAGAGAACCACAATAGGTTGCTCGGGTCTGTGTCTATTTAGGCCTTGAAGACTCTCAAGGATGGAGCAACCACAACCTGTCTGGGCAAACTGATCCTGTTGTTCAGTCACCCTTCCAGTAAAAAAGTCTTTTCTTATTTTAAATTTTTTGTGTTTTCCATTCACTGAACACCACTGAGAAGAGCATCATTCCATCTCCTTTAATCCTGCCCTATAAGTATAGGACTAGGTATATAGCACACATTCACAAGATCCCACTGAGCTTCGTCTTCTCCAGGCAGAGCTGTCCTGACTCTCTCAGGCTTTCCTCTTATGAAAGATGCTCCAATCCCACCATATTTGTGACCCTTCATTGAACTCAGGCCCCTATTTCAAAGTGCCTGTTGATTTGCAGACCCAACACTCCTGCTGTGTCTCATCAGGGCTGAATGACACAGGACATAATTAGCGCACTAACTCAAAGGGAAAAAATCACTGGTAAAACATATGATAATTTGATATTGGGAATAAACGACAAAATATCTGAGGGCAGAGTGCTACTTAAGCCAAATATTCCAAAATATATTTGAACTTGGTGATGTCTAAAAGGATTCCAATGATACATTAATGGGCCTAAGAGAAGAACTCAAGATCTTTGTGCTTATACTTTAGGACATGACAAAAATCTATCAGCTTCTGAACTTTGTGGATGTGGTTAGCTCAAAAAAGTGGTAAAGGATGGTAAAGTCATTACAAAGTCAAGATTTTGCTACTTCTAATTGGGTAATAATTGTCACTGAACATTTCTTTCAGGGTACCTGGCAAGCTAGAATGTACATGTGTATGCACACATGGGAAAATATGTGAAAGCATAGACAAAAAAATGAAGCTCCTCCATGAGCTTCTCAGTTTTAAGGAATAAAAAATAGTTTTAAGGAGCATTTTGCCTGGTGAGAGCAATTCTGTCAAAGCTTATACAATCTTTGGCAAGGGAAGGTGGGCAAGTTAAATTTTCATTAATCTGAACCACGATGCACCTAATGGTCAGAGAAACATTCTCACAAACATACCAGCATATTCCAATCCATTCCCATCAGAGAATACACACAAGTTGTGAGCTGAGAGGATTGTAATACATTAACATAATATGTAATTGGCTCCATGTGGAAAATCAATTACCTCCATAAAAAAAAGGCATTTGTTAGTCATGGTCCAAATGCTAAGACATAAATTTTCATATCTGAAAACTGAGGAAAATTGGAGGGACTAGAGGAGAACTGATGTTGTTTATCTATAGCTTCCTCTTTTAAGAGGTTAGCTGGAGTTCTGCAATTACACCAGAGCTCTGTATTACACTCATTACCCTACAGTACATGTATTCACAGTCTCAAAATGTCAGATGTTTCTAGGACATCTACGTGCTCCTAACCTCACACATACTTTCATAACAGCCTGATTGTACAGCTATATTTTTGAAATGTCCTTTCCCTGGCAATTAATGTAGCCCAGTTTTTGCTTAAGAAAAGAATATTCCAAAGTTTTTTAAAAATAATAAAGCCTGGAGTCTCTCATGCCAGGAATGAGAATTTGGTGATGAGCAAAGGAAATGAGCAGAGGTCTGTGCACACAGGATATTGGAGACTGGAGGAAGGAATCCTGCAGGGAAGAATTTCACCCTACTTTGGTTTGAAAGTCAAATACAGCTCCAGATCTGAATCATAATTAGACTCCTGCTGAAAGTTTAACTCCTAATTTCTGAATTGGATAGTGAATGCAGCAAAATACAAATAATGATGCTTCAACACACCCCTTATCAAAAGCAGAAGTAGCCAACAGTGCTCAAGACCTAAATATTTAAGTGGACTAAAATAAATATCCTCAGAATTTGACCTATCTCATCTGGGCAGGTAGCAGCAAGGCCATAACACCCTATATGTTCTTTGATCATCTTGGAAGAATTTATTCTCTAGATGTTTATGTTCCTCAGAAAAACGATTGGTATTCTATTTTTGTAGAAAACAATTTATGGAAGAAGTCCAACAATATGAATTTAAATTTGGCTATCTGCCAAAGAGTGATTTGGTAAACATTCAGTCTTTGTTTCAAGTTTCCAAGAAGCAGTTATATATAATTCAACAGTTCCCACTGTTGCAATAAAATGGCAATAAGAATAAACAGACTAAGCACTGAGTGGGGAGAAGCCCAGACTAAGAAACTTTGCTTGAGGAGCTGAGCTGGTGGAACCAGACTGAGAAAGCACTAGCTACAGCCCAGGAAAATGGCAGAAGAGAGTAAATTGGTTGCAAGGAGGCAGAAACACATTGTTTGTGTACCCAAAATCTGGAAGGCAAAGGAGAGAAAAACAGAAAGCATAGCAAGGAGAAAGAGTAGGAAAGGTGTGAGGAGATAGAAAAGGGGAAAAAAACCAGTGGTAGTCACACCTAGCTACAGAAAGGAAAATAATTGCTCACATAGGTAACATTAGGACTGTAATATTTTTTTTAAGCTTTAGAGATTAAAAAATAGCAATAATTCTAACTAAAATGTAAGTTTCCTAAGCATCTCCTAAGTCCCTAAGCTGGGAGAAAATAAAAACGTTAGCCCACTGTTAAATGAGTGAAGAATTGCAAAAGCAATGGTATTGAGGGTAAATATCACTCCAGCAAAATGCAGCAAGTGCCTAATAAGAACAGCTGGGGAATTTTTCTGTAGTAAAAGTCAAATGCAGGTAACATTTCTTCCTGATGAACCATTAATTCTCTCCAATAATGACCTCAGATTAGTTGTTTCTATATTTTATTATTGTACTTCCTCATAATAACCTGCATTATTTCCATTAATGTATAGGTTATAATGTTGAAGCATATGGAATCCAAAGTGGATTGGGAGAAGTGGTATTTTGCTGTGATAATAACACCATTTCTGCATAACTAGTCACTGATCTTTGTTCTTCTCATCAGCAAATAGACCATCTCTGTAACAAAAGTAAAGCTGAGGGATTTGAAAATGTCAAAATAGCAAGCAACAAAGAGCCCTTGGCCCATATAAATATTTACATTTGAAATATCCATTTGCTGAACGGAATATTTCAGCTGTTGAGGGCAGCCTGAATCTCATTACATCAGCTCCACAGGCCTATTGGTGCTCTTGCTTTGAAGACAAGAAAATTTATTGTGCGATATGCACATTCCAAGCACCCAGCACATTTACAAAGTGGGTTGTATTTCAGCAATGCCATGTCTCTGCTATTCAATTTTTATGATAGCATCCAGACTCCACAGCTGTGTAGCTTTCTAATATTGAATACAGATCCCTCTCAAGACAGCTGTCTTGGAAGGATTTTTTGGGTTTTGGTTTCTGGTTTGTTTTTTGTTTTTTGGGTTTTTTTATTAAGAAAAAAAAAACCCAAACCCCAAAACTGGTTCTAAAACCAGTCTCAGCAATGTCTTGCCTAGAAGAAAATCCATTTTAGTTCACCACTTATTCTGATCCGGAGCTCCAGTGAGTAAAAAACTGTCCAGCATTTGCAATTCAGGAAGATTAGTGCATGCAACCCTTTGTCTGGATGCAGCCAGCTCAGCCCCCACTTAAGGCAGTCTCTCATGATCAATAGATACACAGGCCCCTCTGTGTACGACCTGGTCCTCCATCCTGCTAGAGACTCCTTATGCCCTTGTGAACTTGTGAGGGACCAGGTCTTTGGGATAAGGTTATTGGAGAAGAGGGAAGAATAGGAAGCCTTGCCTTGCAAAGGAAATCAGTGAAAAAGGCATCTCAGCTCCTTTCTGGGAATGTCTAGGCTAGTGCAGTGTAGGGATGTCTGCCAGGTCAACAGTGCTTGCAACCACTGCTGTGATCAACCTTTGCCTCCCAAGAAAAGGCTGGCAATAGGCTGCAGGTGTAAAACACCCAAATGTTCTCCAGTGGAGTCATCAGGCCTCATCCTGAGCTGTTGTCACCTTTGCCCCTTCAACTGGAGGCAGCCTGGCCCATGATACAAAACGGAAGTACAAGAGAGGAATGCAGATTTTTTTTTCCCCCATTGCGGGTGTTTACTCAATAGAAGGAGATCCAAATTGGCGTTTTTCATGTAATACAGTGTGGTTGCTCTATAGTTCCCCCAACTTCAGTGTATTTAGCATTAAACACTCCCAACTGTATGTATATTTACCATTCCAACTCATTTGGAAGTGTTTTGTACAGGCTGCTTTGCTACTTCTGTACATCTCAATATGCCAAATAGATAGCTGTGGGCCCCTTTTTAGTAGCTACTTCTCTGTTTCCATCACTATAAGGTGTTGTCTTCATTTCAGAAAAGGCTCTAAACCAGGCATTAGTGGTGGAGTAACTTGATTCCTCAAAAGTCCTGCACTTTTAATTCTTTATGATTTTCCCAATTTTTTCTCAATTCTTCCTGAACATCCTGGTAAAAGGTGGAGCTAAAGAAGTTTCCCAGTCTTCAGATTTAGATTCCATTTTTTTTATCTCATGTTGCTTTCCAGCATTTCTATGACAAATAAAGAATTCTTCTCCTATTAATATTTTATAAACCAACAACCAGCTGTGTAACAGATCAAACCCAAGTTTAGTAGTCTATAAATGGTAAACCGGCAATATATGTAAATGCTGGCCTGACCATGATATTTCAATCTTTTTCTAAAGTTCTTTATAACCACCATTATCACCGAATACGTCTCAAGGGAACTCTGTGATAACATAATTGTCCTCCGAGGTTTGTGGTGCAACGATGTGCCAGAACATGGAGTACGTTTACAATGAAAGCATCACTCTGGCTCAGTCTGTGTAACTATTAATGCTTTGCAAGTCTGCCTTGCCTGGGATGTAATGTACTACAAATAATTGCCTAATGTGCTTCAGCTTTGTGCAGGTTCTGTGAAAATACTCCTTTCCTTTAACTGAGGTAATTTTTTCTCATTAACCAGGGATTTTTTTTTCTCATTACCAGGGATTTTTTTCTCATCACTAACTAACTGATTAGAAGGAAACATATACTCTCCAGTGGAAAAACTGGAGATAATAGTGCTGTGATAAAGACTAAAAAGTGATCTACGACTCATCATCGTCACCAATAGATGACATTCATAATAAGGTTTGTCACTGTTTCCAAGTATTTTTCTATCAAGCCATTACTTTATTATATCAAAATTCAAGCATAGAAAATTTCCTTCACTTGGCAATTAAGTTTTATTACTTATACCAGATGCATTGGGTATGAGAGCTAAAGAGCTGGCATTAACAAAAACATACAGAGCACTGTTGGTAAGTGTTATAAATAAGTTTTAGACAAATAAAGGAACAAGCACCTAAATGCACATACCCACACATACATTGGCACACATGGGGCTCCTTATATACTCTGACACAAAGAACAATTTTGCGATTCAAAGGCTAAATTTTTGAATCTATTTGAAAGATGTATGTCAGGTCTGTAAACCCAAACAGCTGCTCACAGTTCTCACCTTTGAGAAGCCAGAGCGCAGGGCTGTGCACACTCATTTACACACACTTGTACTGCCCCTCCTGTTTAGGCCCAGAGCAGCCCACTGTGGAATTGCAGGTTATAAAGTGCATTGTAGTAACAAGCACAGTTTCATGGCACAGAGGCCGAGGCTTTTACAGCTCATTGCCGTTAATAGCCTGGGTTATGTTGTTCTTGGCCTCTCTCTGTGAGGGGGTCCTCGGGGCACAGTGAGCTTTTTGTCTCACCGCTTGAGATGCTTTCTCTGGGCAGACAGGGACTTCCTTGTGGAGGTGGATCAGGAGTCCTGCCACCTCCCAGCTTTCAGGTGATCAGCCACAATGAGTACCATGTCTTCTTTCTATCAACCTACAGAAAGCTGCAACAGCAGCATCTCAAAGTCTGTGCTCCTTACAATGGAGTCATGGAGGAAATGGGTCTTTCGAGACACCACATGATGAGAGCTACCTGCACAGTGTCCCCAGCAGGAACCTGGATTCAAGACATGAAGTACCACCCTGCTCCTTGCTTCTGGTCACGGCACCAAAAACACGTTCAAGCCAGCTACAACAGAATATCCCCATGTATTGTCTGCAACCTCACAAGGACTCTCAGTCCCTCACAAGGTCTGACCCAACCTCACTCTGATTAGCCTGAGTTATCTGATGTCACATGTAAACATGAAAGGAATCTAGGCACTTATTAAATATGCATTTCCCTTACTATTAACATAGTTCCATCAATATTTTAATGCCATGTTGCCTTTCGGATTGTTTTCCTACTGTAACATGAGGTCTCTGCTGCAGCAGACAGACACCACAGGAATGGATGTGTTTATGGATGACATTTATTTCACTATGACAAGTTGTCATCAGTGGTGATTTTCTGCTGCAAATGCTTAACACCTCTAGTCCCTTCTACCAATAAAGCCAATGGGACAGCATGAAGGTGTACAGGGTAGGGCTGAAGGTATATTCAAGAATCAAAACACATTTTTTTTACTGCCAAAGAGTGATAACTTGTGATCAAACAATTACATATATATAAAAGAATATATTTAACTCAGTACAAATGTGCTGACTCTATTGGCATACATGAGGAGGAAATTTGATAATTGACTAGTTTGGGGATGAAATTCATGTCTATAGGAAGTTTGTCTGAGGGTTTAATTTCCTGTTTTTTACAATCCTTTTCTCATCCTGTCTAGTGTTTTCGCTCTCCTCTGGTTATAGACTAATCATCCCAAAGTCCCAGTGATTTGCTTGAAAAACAATAGCTGGCAGTTATTGTGCTAAACAGCCCATTTTGTTATCCCTGCCACAGTGCCAGTGTTCTCAGTCATTGCACTTGATAGGTGTCGTTAAGGCTCCCATGCTGTTAGTCACTTTCCTGATCTTTCATGTTTCTTCTACTCGGGAAGCAGCTTTTCCTAGAAACATTCAAAGAGAATAAAACCAGATTACATCCAGCACCTCGGGGTAATGGCATCTAAGATCCAAATCCCCCACTTTTTTTTTTCTGTATTTTTAAACTGGTAATTCCAATTTAAAATGTAAAGGGGTGGATTATTCCCCTTGTGCTCATACAGAGTCATTCCATAGAAGTCTACAGAACTAGTTATGAGAGAAATATTGTTCAGTCAGTAATTTTTTAGATGGCACATTCTAAGAGACTGTAGGACACTGTATTGTCATGAGCTGACGTGTGTTAATTGGACTGGCACCGACCTGCCCATCTCAAATACTGTGAAGTTACTGTGTGCCACCCACAAAACATTTTTGAAGATGCTGTGGGTGTGTCTATACTCAGACAGCCTTAAAGCTCTGTTTGAAGGATGGATGTGCAGCCACCACATAGGGAAGGAGACCTTCCCATTTGCAGGGTGAAGCTCTCTCCTGTTGCTGTCAAGGTCCCTGGCATGTCTTGGGCAAAGCAAGAGAAAGCAGTGTGAGAGGGTGCCAGTGGGTCAGTAACACCCACATTCATGAGGAGTCAGCAAGGGTCTGTGCATGTGCTGGAAAACATGTGCTCATTGCTTTGTCTTGGTAGCCAGAGTCCAACCTTGAAAGCAGAGATTTGCTGAGTCAGCTCAAATCTTAACTGATTGGACCACTTGAACCAGGCAGCCTTGCCTTTGGTGGGAAAGCAGTATGTAAAATGAGAGTTAGTTTCCCTAGGGGAAAAAAGTTGGAGGCCACAGGAAAGAAAAATCAGGTTCATGTCACTTCATCAAAAACCCTCTCTTCAGAAAGTGCCACAGGTTTTTAATATCAAGCAGGAAAAGCAGATCATGGATTAGTTTACATTTTTTCATCTCAAAATTTCACATACAGTAAACTGGATCAAGCATAGCAAATGCTAAGGGTTCAAACTGCAGTTAATTTGCAGTCCCAACAGGAGCAATCTGTTCCCAGCATCCCTAGCAGAAAAGGATCAAGACTTTAGTTAAGGTGCAGGCAGAATAATGCAATTTTAGAAGAAGAATTCAAGACAGATGAGGCTAATTCTTACCTCATATATATTTTATATGAATTTGCAGGCCTTGGGACTGTCTTATGGCAAGTACAGAAATGGCAAGCACATGGACTAACTTTCATCTTTGCTACAAAGCTGAGAAAACAGGCCATTTTTAGTTAGTAATGCAGTAATAAGATATAACTTGTTTCATTTTTATTGCAGTTTATATTCCAAGCAACAGTGGGACACCAAGCACTGCATTAGCATGCACCATAAAACAAGTATACCTTTCCTTTCTTCTTCCACCATTAATATTCAAAAAACTTTTCAAGTTACTGTTGGTTTTTTGTGCCCAGATTTCCTAGGAGATTATATTTTGAAGGAGACTGAGGGGTAATCCATGCCATGCCATATTTTTTGAATTAGGAAAGATTCTCAGAGAAAAAAAGAAAAACAAAAAAAACCAAACAAAAAAAAAAAAAAAAAAAAAAAAACAAAAAAAAAACAAAAAAAAAACCCACAGAAACTCTCTGGAGTGAGAGAGTATCCACCGTATCTTTCAGGCACAGATTCCTCCAGAAATGACATAGCTGTGAAACTAAATGCTTAGCACAGAAACAGTTCCTGGACACCTCCTTCTTATGCATATATTTAGTATGCAGTTAGGGACATACTTACGGATAACGATACATAAGCAGCGGAGTCACCATCAGCTGAACCAGTGATTTCAGAGAAGGTGAAATAGTTCCGAAGGATAGAATAATATTTTAAAGGGAACATGCAGGCTTTCTGTTGGCCTTTTCATTGAAAAAAAATTTTAAAAAGCCCATCTGGGAGGCTCAGCAGAACAGGGATATGCTTTGTATTTCACCAGAAGGAGAGGGTGAGTGGTGTGGCTGTGGAAAAACCATAATCCTACAGGCTGGGAAATATTCTTTCAGCTCCACACTGGTTAAGCCTCTTTTTGATATAAGCGTAAATCATCTTTTTGTTGGGTGGGTTGAGAGAAGGGAAAATTTGTGCCCAGAATTCTCCTTGAGAATCCGCCAGTGCATTTGCTGTTAGGAAATGACTAAAATAAGCCTCTGCACATATGTCCTTAAAAACACTTTGACTGCATTCCTCTGTAATTATTAAGCTTCTTCAGAGTCTGTAAGCCAGTGAGAAAGGGATTAGAGGGGTTACTTTGTGCCTCTGTGCCCATAAAAATCCCCTGGCTAATGCAGCACACTGCTAGGAGCATCCTGAAAGCTTTCATATAATCCCTGCCTCCCAGCCACCACCACCGCTGCATTCTCATTATTTCAACACATTCAAATTTCATGCAGTAATGTGGAAGCTCTCCAACATGGAAACAAGATTCACGTTATAAGTCACATTTGAAAACTAACCTGCCAGTTAAAGTGGAGCTACAACATAACTGCATGATAAACACACCCCCAATTTTATGCTGGAAGGACAACTGGGAGATGTAAATTGTCACTTAGTATCTGCTAACATTTCCTGTTGTCTTGGCAGCTCAGGACAGGAATAATTTTCTATACCTGTCCTGTAGGAGAGGTCAAAATAGAACACCCACCCTAAAATGGAGTTGCATCTGAGTATAAATACATTATAGCAGTGACAAGAGAGTGATCTGCTCCTTGTCACCATTCAGGGGATTTTCATGTCAAAAGAGAACTTGCAATGCTCAGTGGTGTTGCACTGAAAATAAGTCATTGTATCACAGGCAACAGTAGCATAGGACTGGAAGTTATCTTCTGGGTCACAGAGTCTGTTTCTAGTGCCAGCACTGTATTATATAATGCCTTTCACTAACCCATCTGTAAGAATTAGAATATTTTTAAAGGCAGCATTTCCTCGTGATAAATTCAGGGAGGAATCCTGGACTGTGGAAAGGTTTGAGTGCAGCACTGCTGTTAAACCCAAGAACAGCTGTAAACATCCAAAGTGAACAGCTTCCAGATCATGATGTTAAAGCAGAGAATCAACTGTCAAATGTGCATTAAAACAACATCTGCAAGACAGAATGGAAAAAATCTCCTTTGTGAAGCCAACCATTTCCAAACACTTCCTGGGTATACAGGAACCTTGCAGCACTTGGCAGAAGCCAATTATGAGGGCCAAACCGTGCCTGGAGGAGCTGGGGAGGAAGCTGCTTGTCATACACTGCCTGTCGGCAAGCAGAGGGAAGCCCATATTCAGTTTGCAACGAGGGAGAGTGGTCACAGTCAGGCCAAGCTGGTAGCCCAGCTTCAGCCCTGGCTCGCTCCCTCCCTGCCCCCTCACATTTGCCTGTATCCCTTGGCACAACATGTCAGTTTATCTTGGTCACCATCTGTGAAGAGGAGATAATAACACCTCTTGCTGCATGTCTATTTAGGTTGTAAAGCCTTCAAACAAAGAGTGTCTCCTACTATGTTTACCAGCTGCATGAAGTACATGGGCTCAATCTTTTGTATAGATCCTGATCATTAATACTTATTATTTTAGTAGTGATGATAAACACAGTAATCATTCAATATGCATCTAACAGTAAGAAAGCAGCTTAGGCTTTGTTTCTATAAGAACAACCATCCCAAATACACGAGGCCACAGGAGTTAGGAACACAGTGCAGTTCTGGTGATGTAGAAGGGTTCCTGGTGATGTCTGGCTGCACACAGAACACACCTTAAAACACAAGCATGAAGCAAACACACAAGTGTTCAGGCACTGATCACATCTGACTATTTAAGAATATCATCTATACACTCTCCCTTTGCAGATTATCCTTCATATGAAAGCTTTAAAATCTCTGAAATATTATCTTATGACAATATGACATGGCAAATAAGCAAGGGTCATGCATTACAAAAAGATTAGTCCATTATTTTTTCCTGATAAATTCACTCACCTCTTTCACTTTAAAAATAGTAAATGGCCAAGAATACCAATTCTTCCTCATTCCAAATAAAGGATTTGATGGATCCATGGTGCAAAGCAGAAGTTAAAACAGTAGTTAAGAAGTGCAGTCTGATCCTAAAGCCCTTTGATATTTGAATAAACTATGCTGACACTGATTGGCTAATTTTAAAAACTGATATAATTAATTTTTTTAATAAATGAGCTCCCAAAATTACATATTTTAAACATAAAATCTTAATATACTTTTCTAGTAAACTGTGTGCCATTGTTCATGGGCAAAGAGAAGGAAGCTCTGAGCTAATTTTTAAACCCAGGGGAATATCAACAGCCAGACAGCTGCTAAGGCTTTTTGCTTGATCCCTTTGCAAATTCTCCTCAGCTATTCATGGCCAAAACATGTCATGTGCCAATCTAAAATCATGTTGGAGGAATTGGTGGAAAGGGTCTCCTTTTTTATACTCCCAGCAGGCTTATGTCAGAAGGCTGTGAGGGATAACCATTGCTATTTTTAGATAATCCCCCTTTGAAAGGTCACCCTTCATTGTCTGCTCATTTCACCCCATAGCTGTCCAAAAGTCATTTTCCTGTAGCTCATCTTTAATGAGTTTTTTAAAGCAGATAAAAATGCAATAAATCATGCAATAAAGCAGAAGATAATGTTTGTTTTACAGCTGACAGCCCAAGCAATGCGTGGCACTCACATTATCTCCTGTGCTTTTAATTACAACATAGACAGGATTATTTTGTTTGAGTTTTTTGGGTTTTGGGGTTTTTTTGGTTGTTTTTGGTTTTTTTTTCACAAATTCACTATTTTCATTTAGTAGCAGTCACTTAACAGGTTGTACATTCTTAATAATAGGACTTTTGGGCACTGAATCACTTCCTTTATCATGAACTACTCATGTGGAATCACAGAGTCACTTAAAAGCCCAACAAACTGCAGCTTGCAGCAAGTCAGGGAGAAGAATGACACCTGCTCTGCAATTCCCAGCACTTCTAATTCTGAGAAAAAGAATAAAATATCTCCCATATTATGAAACTGAGCTTTCATTCTTTCTGTGTGTTTGAGTGGTCATCCTGAGCTAAAAGCTGACTGCCTTTCCTGCTTTCTGCTGAGATGCATGTTGAAGGAAGCAAGTAGAGAGATGACAGCACTGAGCACTAAAATAAAAGAAGCATTGAATAGCAGAAAGAAAAAGGTGTATTTTTATCCAAAGCAGTGTGCAGCAGTACACCAACACAGTGATATTTTCTTTATTTAAACACCATCAAAGTTCAATTAACGGAAATGAGAAGACTATCACTGTGGCAAGAGATCGATACAGAGAAGAAGAAATATGGGTAGGGAAGTGAGATAAAACAGGATGAGGTTTTGTGGAAGAAGAGGCCAATGTCATCTGAAAAGAATGCACAGGGCATTTTAGAAGATTTGACTTAAAAGCACAGAGATAATGCATAGCATTTAATTCCAAAAAACTCTCTTGTGCTGCTATCCTTCTTAAAAGAGAGGTAAAGGCAATGAGTGAAGCCTTCTCATCACACTTTTGAGAGTGGGCAGACAGGGATGTGGGTCGGCTTTCCTCAGGATCGACAGCGCTGCCTTTTGCAGAGCATTATCATCATGTCAAGCAAAATGGAGCACGATACTGCCAGGAAAGCAAAACAGCTTCACATTATGAAGGGCTCTGCCAGAAGACATTTTTAGTGCTGTTATTGTGTCTTTTCTCCTGATTAAATTTTGAGTATAGATGGCAGGATTTGCTTTATGGAAAATAATGGTTAGGCTGCTCAGGTGGACAGGGGAATTGGTGATCTCACTCCAATGAAGCTTTTTCTCTAACATACATTGCAGCAGCTTTGTTCCCGCCATTCATTAAATAAGGCCTAGCTTGGAGGCAGTCTTTACATTCTTGAACTGTTTAAACAATTAAATCATTAGTCAAAGCAGCAGTTGCATTAAAAATTAGAAAGAACCAAAGTTCCTCCTAAAAAGAAATTTAAAGAATTAAAGAGATCATGTTTGAAGGGGACAAACAGGATCATAGTTTTGGGCTACTCATGTAAATTACTCATCTGCAGGAAAAAAAAAAAAAAAAAAAAAGAAAAAAAACAAACCAACCTGTAAATATCTGATCACTGGATGATGATTTTTGTCAGCTTCCACTGGGTAGATTGCTAATTCCAAAATTTCTTTATGGACCACTTCCATTGTATTTCAATAGGCATACATGTTTAACTCAGCCATTTATCATTTAAAGTGCTGCTCTGGATACTCTGTGGCTGGAATATTAGATGTTTAGATAGGGTTCACCTCACCTAACTGCAGGCTTGCAAAATTGAAGCCTCTAGTCTGAGACTGTCATCATGTATGTTATTTGAACAGACAGTGCAGAGAACATTTTTCCTCTAGAGGGTTCATCCCATCTCTATTCTACACACTTAATTTTTAGTTATGGATTGAGAGCAACCCTGAAGAAAAAAGCTTGGGGTTGTTGGTTGATGAAAAGCACAGCACAAGCTAGTAATATGCACCGGCAACCCAGAAAACCAACCATGTCTTGGGCTGCATCCAAAGCAGCGTGGCCAGCAAGTCAAAGGAGATTATTATGCCTCTCTGCCCTGGTGAGACCCTGCCTGGAGTGCTGCATGCAGCTCTGGGTCCTCCACATAGGAAGAACGTGGACTAAGTTGGACCAAATCTGAAGGAGGACAACAAAGATAAGTAAAGGGCTGGAGCACCTCTCTTATGAAGACAGGCTGAGAGAGTTGGAATGTTTGGTATGAAGAGATCAAGACTCCAGGGGTCAGGGCTTACAGCCCCTTCTATTAGGAAGCTTACAAGAGGTCTGGAGAAGGACTTTGTACAGCGCCATATAGTGATGGGACACGGTGAAATGGCTTTAAACTGAATGAGTGCAGACTTGCATTAGATATAAGGAAGAAATTTTGTGAAGCTAGCTAGAAACCTACTCTATGTGGTTTTTGCCTATGTTTAATAGGTCAGTAGACGTCTTCTTCCATTGGAGTAGTAGAATGATGGTATACTCGTGATGTCTCATACTCCATCCAGTTCTTAGTATACATTCTACTATTTCAGTATCATCTTCCACTCAATCTTTAATATCAGTGGGATAGGAGACTCTTTCTTTTAATATTTCTTCTAAATTGTTAGCAGCCACATCACTTAGAATGAGGATGAATGATTGTAAGATTTTTGCTTGTCTTCATCTGATGGAAGAAAACTGCCCCAGAGACCTGTAAATGATGGTTGACTTTGAGCTGTTCAAGTGCCTGTCATGGTTTGCTCTTACTGCAAAGTGAAGCACATTTTCTTCCTTACCCTAAGAAATGGAGAGGAGTATTTAACTTAGAACAGCATAACTTCTGGGTAACACACCAATATTTCAGACAGTCCAGAGATTTCCATACAACTGTTCCTCTATGCAGGCAAGCAAAGGATCTGTCAGTCTTCTGTTACTGTCAGGTAGACTCTACTGTCAGCTGGAATCACCAGTGCAATGTACATTTTGGCATAAGTAGCACCAAAATATGCTGATGGTCACCTAATTGAAGAGGTAAATCTAAAAACTATTGATTTTTAGCATTTTGCAGAAGATTGCTTTGTCTTTTTTTTTTTTCTACAAGTATTTTGGGCTCTTAGATTCATCTGTTTTGAGATTTTGCTCATCATTCCATCTTTCTCCACTTTTCCTTCTCCAGTGACTCAATTAGAATCTCAAAAATTGAATTGTTTCTTAATTTATTATTTGGAGTTAAGTTGTGATTTGCTCTCCATTCTTGAACAAAACATCAGCATTATACCAAGTCTTTGGCCTTTTCAGTCACCACCCCAATGTGGGCACTTCACATACTTCCTGTCATCACATAGGAGGATACACAAGACACGATTTTACACCCACAAAATTCAATGTACACACTACATTTATGCTATAATACAAGGTTGGCTTTGTCTATCAATGTCACCAACAGGCTATTAGAAAACTACTCTTATAGTAATTGCAAATCATTTTCATTTTATCACAAGATTTTTGTTTAAGGAAACGATTACCTTATTTTAAGCCCTGGACCACTTTAATTTCATGCGTCTATCTTTAAGCATTGACTCTGCTGTCCAGTGCTGAAAACAAGCAAAGAAAAAAACCTTTGTCTTGGCTTGATGTCTTCCCAACCATTTTCTCTTGATCTTTCACCTGGTGGGGTATGGAGTGTGTTTGTGGGTTAACAGGTCTTTAACAAAAACAGACAAACAAATATTTTTTTAAATCAAGACTTAACGATTTCCTAATGTCTATCTGATCTGTAGGTCATACATGATGTCTTACTTACTCTAGTATTTTATTTTTAATTACATTACATCTTAATCATAGAACTGAAGGGATGTCTAAAGTTCATCCAGTCTAATCCCCACACACATTGTGATAGGTTCACCTGGAGAAGATTGCACAGGATCATATCCAGGCAGCTTTACATCTCTCCAGAAGAGATACCACCTCTGGGCAGACTATTCTTGCAGGTTTTTTTAATTTTCAAGGCAGAGGAGTTCCTCATAGTCAGATGGAACTGTGTTACAATTTCAGCCCACTGACCCTTGTCCTCTTACACCATAGAAAAGAGTCTGGCCTCATCCTCTTAACTCCCTCTCTTTAAGATTTTCTTAGGCATTGATACTATCCCTTCTCAGTCCTCTTTCTCCAGGTTAAACAGGCCCAGCTCTCTCTGCCTTTCCTCATTAGATAGATGCTCCTGTCCCATAAACATCTTTGCAGACGTCTGTTGAATTCTGTCCAGGAATTCCTAGTTTTTCCTGCCCTGAGGAGCCCAGAACCAGACACAGCAATCTAGCTGTGCCTCACTAGGGCTAACAAGAGGTGCAGGATCACCTCCCCTGACCTGCTAGCAATGCTCTTCCTGATGCACCCCAGGCTCTCACTGGCCCTTTTGACCACAAGGACACACTGCTGGCTGATAGACCTCTTGTTGTCCACCAGAGCCCCCAGGTCCCCCAGGCCCTTTTTCACAGAGCTGCTTTCCAGCAAGTCATCCCCCAGCCTGTGCTGGTACATGGGGTTATTTCTCTCCAGGTGCAGGTCCCTGCATCTGCCTTTGCTGGATTTCATGGGGTTCCTTTCTCCTTAACTCTCCAGCCTGTCAAAGTCCCTTTGAATGGCAATAAAGCTGTATGTAGTACAGTTTTGTACCATCAGAACACTTGATGAAGGTACACTCTGTCCCTTCATGCGCATCCTCAATTAATAAGTTGAATATCTGAATCAATACTCCACAGCAAGCCTGACAACTGAAATTTAAACCTTTTGTTTTTTTCCATGCTATGTCTCACGATGCCTTCAGTGTGTTGAGAATGTACTGGGAATTTTTTAAGAGATCTTCTTGAAGTGCTTTAGAAAATATGCCAGAGCTTGAGGAATTCACATATTTCTACTTTCTTTAATATGTAACCTCATGTATGTGCAAAGCTGAACACTGGCCTTTATTGGTCCAATTTCTACAATCGTGGGCAGCACAGAACAAATTTGTGATATCCCGTCTTTCTATAAAGAATACTCACGACTTTCCTATGGAGCACTATGAAATGGAGAAAGGAAGAGGGATAAAGTTCTAAACATTTTGTGCTGGCAAGAGGTACAAGATCACAGAAGCTGACTTTTATACAGGCTTTAAGATTATGTGCAAGAGATATAATTAGAGTTTCCCAGTAGACTTGAATTTTACCACCCATTGTGATTTTTTTCCCCTCCTGGTTTTCTGCATGACATTAAGCAGCTCTGTAATAAAGTTACATGACTAGAAAACAATAGCTGCACTCTGCCCCTGTACACTGTGGTTGCCAGCCACCAGCTAAATGTGAATCCTTCATGTCATTCATAGCTCTGCATGCTTGGAAGAAGGACTGAGTTCAGATTAAGACTGACACTATTAAGAATGACAGGTCCAATTTTTAACATCATCCATTTGATGATATTATTTTTTCCACTGCCCTATAGAATCAAGATTCTGCCCAGTGACAATGTGCAGTACTGCTAAAATTCAGTTTTCCCAATGGTATCATGGCCACAGCAAACCTAGAGGAATTGGGTGATCTTTGTGCAGATATGTGCAGGTCACACCACTCTGCCACTCTACTCTGCTTCACCTCTGTGTGCAGGCAAGGTAATGAAGTATGTGAGACTTGACAGCACGACTCTTATTATGACATTTGTGTCAGTGTCTCTACTTAGAAGAACTGAATGGACAGGCAGAACAGAGGGGCGGTATGACAAGCTCATCACATACATTCACAAACAAAAAAACCAGAACAGATAGATCTAATTTTAGGCTTACCAGCAATCTCTCTTTATAATAAGAGGAACAAAGTAGATGTTCAACTCACTAGTAAAGGGAACTTTTACTGTACCACTAAGATATCATTTTTAATAGGCATGGTTCTGGACCAAGAGAAAGAAGGTGCTGTGTGAAGTGTGATCTTATGAAACACATTAAAGAAACTGGGAGATTGAGTAAGTATCTAGTCCAGATCAGACACAGTCATCCTGACCTTCTGTGGGCTTACAGTCACATTAGCAGCTGTCATCCTCATTGGAAATATTTTAAAATCCGTGACTAATCAAAATAAATTACTATCATGAGTAAGCCTCAATGAACAGAAGCCATAACATCTAGAGTTACATATACCCACGTGAGCTGATGAAAGTAGCCATTTACATCCTTGTTTGTTAATAGAGAGCCAAAGGCAAATTCATTCATCATGCCTATATCAGATTTCTGATCTGAGAGAAGAGGAAGTGAACTCTAAATTTCTTAAGTCTCTCCTTTACTGTAGTTACCACCTGACATGTAGCCTTCAGCACTTTGGAAGTGGGGAAATTTCATTTTGTGCTTCAATGGACAAGTCTTCAAAATATAATGCCTCTGGTCAAAAAGTACATTCTTCATCACAACAACTCAAGTTGTGTAGCACAGAAGCACCCGTGCCACCGCCATTGCTGAGGTACACCAGGACTATTTTCTTGGAAGCTATTGCCTCCAACAGTACTCAGGATTGCACAACACTGGTCTACAGTAACATGCTTCTGCTTAGGTATCTACAGCATGTCCTGTCAGATCCGTAACTAAAGCAGACACCAATCAACAGCAGGAAGAAAAAGAAAAATCTTGCAGACATGACACAAACAAGCGGGAAGCATTCAAGACAGGGCTTTTATTCTACCTATCTTGTTACCTAATTTTACTAATGTGTTGGTTGTTTACAAGCTTTAAGCGTGACTTGTCACAAAAGAGTAATGTCATAAACTTGGTCCCTGAGCTTTTCTGCAATACTTTTGTTATCACTTCAGCAGCTCATAGTAGTTAAAATCTAGTTGAACTTTCTATAGCAAAGAACTAGATTAAAGAAATATTTCACCAAGGACTGAAACTCTACATGTCTTTTTTCTTTATCGACAAATCACTGTTACGATAAGCACCAACAGATATATCAGAAAGCATTTGAAAGAAGGAAAATGTTACAAATTTTCATCATTCAGAAACCAAAGAAAAATCAGAGGTAATGGAAGTGAGTGCAGCTGTTGTATTTATTTAGTCCCATGGGCAGTGCCATGACAGACACTCTTGTAAGTGCAGCTTTTGCACAGCATTTCATGTTTCCCATGGAGCCTAATATTCCCAAACAGGCTTTTTGTCATTCAGCAATTTTCAGAATCAGATCCTTACCTGTTTTCACATTCTATATTATAATAAATCCCCTGTTATAATGTTTTGTCAACTCACTAGTAAATGAATTGAAATATGGTCTGCTTCTGCTGTGAAGTACTTGATTCATTCAATGCACGAAGTTCATGCTAACCCATTCCTCTGTCTTTATAAGGATATATTAATTCATGGACCATGATGCTTACACAAAAATTGTTAGAGGCAGAAAATTATAAGATATATAAATGTAAACTTAAATCCATGTATGTGCCTTGGAAAGACTTATAGGTAGTTTTGTGAACTCAGGGTTTTGTTTTTCATCCACAAAACTACAGCCATGATAGCACTTTCAGTGGCATTGGCTTTAACCAAGTTCATTCCTTGCCTCCTGCCTCTATCAATTTCTTGTTAACCTTACAAAATGATGCAAGGAAAAAGATTGGTCATTCTTGCCAGCTGCTCACAGCCTGTTGTCAGTATTCTCTGATGACTAATATCTTTGCACTAAATTGCAACTCTATTAAATCTGGTCCAGTGAAAGAGATACAATATTAGAAACAACACTTGGGATGTCCTGAGTGTATAAAATAGGGATTGCATTTCTTAGAGCTGGGGCTGATTGAACCTGTAAAATAGCAGGAGGCCTTAATTTTCTGGAAGTCCTAAATTTACACATCAGAGAGAGGCACTTTCAGGGGTGGTGCTATGCCTGGATGACTTAAACATGTGGTTTCAAAGAAGGTAAATTGCCAACTAGACTTGCCTCCATTCTTTCGTCAGGGAGCCATCTGCCCACTCTGTTCTTTTACACTTAACTTTATCTAGGGTGCAGTTAGTTAAAATCACCCCTGTCTTTCACAAAAAAAATGACTGAATTCAGAAAATTCAAGAGCAGCACAGATCTATGCAAGATCTATTTTTATCCCAGGAGACTGAATAAAAAGTATTCACCTATATTTTTACAAGCTTTTTTTTGCTAGCGCTTTGGAAATATCTTGACAAAGAGCAAAGATCTTAATCACATTTCAACTTGCCAATGCCACTCTAAAAAGATAGATGTCTTGACACTCTCAAATAGTGGAATGTGCTGTTTGGTCTTAGTCATGATTATGCATAACACACTGGAGCAGACCTTTAGTGCCCTGTACAAGGCGCCTACTGGAAGAAACACAGTGCATGTCATTTACTGATGTAAAGCTTACATTTCTGACTGTCACAGTGTTAGTAGACTGATTTCTCTGTCCTTTGGGAAAACTCTGGATGGGATTTTAAAGGTTGCTGATATCAGTGGACGTCTGTGCCACATTCTGAAGTACAAAGAGCAAGACATTTTATGGAGGATTAGGAAGGAGTTACACAACAAAGATTTGGTGATCCTATCTGTGGTAGCAGAAATATGGTACAAAAATTCTTAATATGCTGTCTGTAGAGTTTTCTGTACTATTTGTACAGAAAAATGTAAAAGCAGGAGATAACGGGAGAAAATACTGCTTCAAGTCAGCACATCATCTCTTATTCACCAGTACAGAGACTGCTGGACCAAAAGTTGTAGCTGTATTCACAACCCTGGGGAGATTTCCCTGTGAATTCTCTGGCAGCATGGTTGCTTTAGGAGTTTGCTGGGCAGCACAAGAGGCTTTCCGGTGTCTCAGGCCCTCTTCACAAGGGGCTGGCAGTCAGTGCCCCCTGGGAGCCAATCTGGACCTGTGAGAGCTGCAGGCTTTGTGCTGCCATCCCCTGGGCCCCACAGCAGGTCCCTCTGTATCTTTAAACATTGATGAAAAATGCAGCAGGAAGGACCTCATGGAGAGGTTCCTCTCTTGTTTATCTGTCCTTTGTTCCTGCCGAATTTGCAAGTAGGACAGATGGTGGTTGCAAGGTGATAGACACTTCAGGTGGCACTGGTCCCATCTCGAAACATCCTTTGGGAAAGAGGGGAAAAAAGACACCTATGTTGTTCACACTGCTAGGGACCATATCTTGACTTGACTCCTATTGCTGTTTGTGTAAGAATGATAACTTGGTTGTAAAACAAAAAGGCAAATAAAACAGAAATTAGTATCCTGAAGACAATAGGTTTATAGTATCAGCTTGATTATCAGGAAAACTCAGGTCAGAGTAAGCAGAAAATATACGGTAAAAAATCTGGTTTTGAAAGAGTGCTCTGAATATACTCTAAGTTCTGTCATTTTAAAGCAATGTTCCTAGACTAAATATAAGTGCATTGATAACTCAAAACTCTTTGATTTTATCCAAAAGACAGTTGCTGTTTGAATAGAAACTTAACCATGAATGACAGAGCTGGGAAGCAAGTAGAGCAGAGCCCCTCTCAGCAGGTCCTCCATAGCTTGGCCTATCTGAACTGTGCGAGCTGTACCCATGGCGAATTATTTTAGTCATCAGATATGGGAGATGACAAATAGTAGGATTTGTCTTTTGTCTCATAGAGGGAAAAATTATTTTTGTGTCACCAGGAAGGGGGAATTCTCAGATTTTCCTCTATTTTAGAATGTACAGGCCACTGGACATCAGGAGTTCTGAGATTTTATTCAATGAGATACACAGCAAGCAAATGTTCTACATGAATTAGAATTTTAGGGGAGTTTTGATTAGATATGCATTTTGAATGTTCTCAGGATTGAGTAGAAGCAGTCTATTTTTCCTTTTCACCAACCATTATGTCCTCTCTATATAGTCAGTGTTTCTGCACAATTCTTCCCAAGATTCAGCGATGTCCTCTGAACTCTTGATTAGACATTTCAAAAAATGTTTCTCCAACACAATTACTAATGTAAAACTAAGGGCAAGAGTTTCCACTATCTTTAGTTAATGATAAAGCCCCCCTCAAACAATGCCATTGTTTCCCATTAGACAACTGTGGAAAATCATCCCAACAGGACAAAGAAAGATTTCCCTTCCTAATGAGACCAAAGGAACAGAGCAGCTGCTGAAATAGTATTGTACCCAATGGATTTGAACTACATAGAGAAATCCTGCACTTGTGGAATGCAATCCATGAAGCAACCCTGCAAATCTCTGACCAGTGTCAGCTTCTTGAGCTTTAACATGAGGGCATGTGGCACGAGGTCCCAATCATCCCAGCCTATGTCAGCAGATCTCTATATCATCTGCTAGACTCTTACTGTATAAGTCATTGAGTTCTGCAGTTTTCTAAACCTTTTAGCTTTTAGCTTGTTTGCCCCTACATTAAATGCAAGATAATGTATCTGACTGCTTAAAGGTTTTATTGTCAAGATATAAAACTTTTTACAAATTATTGTCTTTTATTTTCCAAGTTGTAAAGTGTTTGAATAAGCAAATCTGATTTGATTTTACCTGATACCACAGCTACATGACTAATTTAATTTTATTGTGTCATAAATGAACTCCATGACCATTTTACTCTTAGTTCCGAGTGCATTTTTTATGGAAGCAGTCTATAAAGTTGAGTTTGTGGAGCAATAACACTGAACATGTTGGCATAAGTTACAAAGCCCTAAGTGGTCTGGGACATGTTTTTTTCTTTGCTTTATCTTTTAAGCCACTGAGTTCACCTGGAGCATTTCTGTTGTCAGTTCCAATTCCAATATTTGCCAGGAAAAATGCTCAGTTCTAGAACTTGTTTCAGCTGAACTGCTAGTCCTGCTAGACTTCAGGGCACAGAGCAAGGCATTTTTGTGTTTCTTCATAAGAAAATCCACATACTTCTTACCTTAGGAGACTTAGTGGGGAAATTGGTTACACCTGAAGTTTCTAGAAGGCTTTTTAATGGATATTAATTAGCTTCATGGTTTTCTTTTCTCTAGAATACTTGGTAATATGTTGTGAAATATTTATGAGATTTTTTTGAATGTAAATCCAACCAGATGCTTGGGCAATGGTCACATGCTTTATAGATATGAATGTCAATATATAAATAAATAGCTGTGAGTGTCTCTCACAGGAAAGATTCAGGAATTGTCAGAAGAAAAAAGGTAAAAACAGAGTGAATATTTTGACATTGAGAGTCTTTTTGGCTGATGCCATAGCTTTTCCTCAATATCCTCTGAATTCTTTTGTGTAATTTCCTAATAAACTATGTCAGTACTGTAAGTAATAGGTGCCATTTTCAGAAGAACATTGAATGGATTTTGCGAAGTGCTAGAACATGCTCGTTACAAGGACACACCCTACAAAACCAACTTCCATTAAAAATATTTTACCTTCAAGGCCCAGGTACAAGACCTTGAACTTAATAAAGGAAATTTTAGACTACAGATACTGCCTTCTGCCGCTCTGTGCAAGTGATCCAAGAGCAGACATGAGAGCACTTTTACTCATCATTTACAGCTGTCCAACAAATACTCCCTGTGAATGTATTTCAGGCTACAGGTGGTTCGTGAACTATTCAACTGTCTTTGAGTATGTGCTTCTCTCAAGGCTCTGACTCACATTCACTAAGCAAACAGCTGTGGTGGATAAGACCTTACTGCCTCTTCTCCCCCATCCCAGCTGTTTGTTACTGACCCTTTGCCAGAAATTCTTGCTCCCGTTCCAGATACAGCAAAACCTGCTGCACCTCAGCTGCTCCAACTCATAATCTGGTGTCTTACTGCAAAACAACTTCTATTGCTCAGTTAAGCTCATGTACAGGGCTGTAAAATGGAACAGCTGAGGTGCAGTAAAAGGCTCTATTCTGCCAGCTCTTTAATTGGGAGCTATATCTTCTTGAAAGACGTGCTGATTCAACTAGTCCAGCAAGACCTACCAGGGCTTGCCAGTCAGTGCTCTCCTGACTGTGTATTGGCACTGCATTGCTTTTAGGTGTCTAAAAGCATTAAAAACAAAGTTAAGAAGTTCTGATGCATGTAATGGCACCAACTACAGTGACAGCACACAATTGGACAGTTTTTTAATATAACAATCTGCATGGTAGTTACATATATGAGTATATTCATTTAAAAAGTAGAAATTCTCTACTCTTCAAATAAGCAAGCACCTAAAATTCCTTGAACAGCAAGGATGTATGAACACAAGATGGGAAAAGTCAATATTTGTGAAACTATTCTCAAATGGTTTTGCTCACATCCATCTCAAGCTTAACATTAAAGCAGACAGAAAAAAAAAAAACCCTTGGTGTTTTTCAATCTTTTCAGAGTAAGTAAAAGGATGTTTGTGTAAAAGTAGCTACTCTGACTTAGATGACTGTACAGTAAATATTTTCAGGAATATGCCATTTGGACCTGCCCTGTAAAAATCGGTGCACAAGGAAAGATCATACACAACACATATTACTCTGTCCCTTAACTGGATTGTGCAAGGAATACAGCAGCTAAAAATTTGGTCAGATATGTATGTTTCCATGGGAAGAAAATATCTTCTGCTCCAGCTGAAGTCAATCTATTTCTATACTACACATGGTGGAAAACATCCAGACAGAATTCCCAGGAAACTAATCAATTTTTTTTTTTATAAATGACAGTAAAATTAACTGTTGAGTTAACACTTGCCAGACAAACAGGTCAACCACTGAAACACAGCCCAATTTATATTGTTTTACAAACATAATGTGCTGTGAAGTAGATTAAAGCAGCTGCTGCTTAGAATCAAACTGAAGAGAAATTCAGATGATTTATACTATTAGACTTCTCTACATTAACAGCTGCTTTAGACATTTTGCCTTGAGGTAAGGTACAGATGGATTTTGCAATACAAAAAGCACAATACATGGGACTTCATTTATTTGAAATACAAAGTTTTTAACAGGGAAAGATTAATACCAGTGATGATGCAGGCTTAATAAGATTTTCGTGAAAACAAGTTATTTTTACTAGCACTATCACAGCTCGGGACATAGGCATGTTGGATATATAATTACTCTAATTACAGGGAAAATGGGAGGAATTTGACTATAATTGCCCTTTAGCTAGTTGTCCTGAATATGAGAGTCACCACACCTATTTTCACAACAGCAGATTTCCAAAGGGCAGAACAATACTGGTGACTCGCCATTCTGCTATATGGTTATTGATTATGCTTTCAGCTAACAAGAATTAGTGCTTTCTGAACGTAGCCCCTTCCTCCAGCATTCACTTCTTCCGCTTCTGTGCCATTTACTCTGGCTATGAAATCCAGGAAGAGAGAAGGTATACCCGAATTTATTATTTACCTTCAGCAGTTTTGCTTTGTTGTGTTACTGCTTCACTTCACAGTTACAACAACTTTCCATGCAAAAAATTATAAGGCAAAAGCTTTTATTTGTTCCCAGAGGAAGCTGAAACCTTTGAAGCAAAAAGTTTTTAAAAATAAGTGTATTTTATCATTCCTTAAAATTGCCTTTGGACCCCGAAATTGCACATTCACAGAAATACAAAATGGTTGAGGTTGACAGAGTCCTCTTGGAGATCATCTAGTCCAAACCCACAACTAAAGAAATTGGCTCAGGACTGTGACCAATATCTATATTGGTTCTGAATATCTATACATGCAAAGACTCCACAACTCCTATGGACAATCTCTTCCAGCTGTTGTTGCACCACCTTCACAGTAAAAATATTTTTTCTCAGCCATACACAGTAAATACAGATTCATGAGAACACGTAATATCTTAATTATTCCTTAACAGAGTAATCTTTCTATTGAGTTTCATTTTTCCTCTACATGCTTTATGGACTCAACCATTTGTCTCCTGCTGGTACCCTCCCCTATAACCCCCAGTGGATCCATTTAACCCTATTTAAGTTGAGACATTCTTCCATTTTATATAATGGAGGTGCTATTTTGTACTGGGGGAATAAATCCTAGAGAAACTATTCTGGTTTTACACCATGTACAAATAGAATTTGGCTGCTTCTATCTAATATAAAATATGCCTTAATTATTATGCAATTAACATAATAATTAGGTCATATTATTAATGGAAAAAACATGCAATAATTAGCAAATATACCTGCCTATAGTACATTAGCAGTCCTCCTGGGAAAAGAAAAAAGACATAATTAATATATTTCTGTAGGAATCGTCTAGTTTCCTAGATAAGTTTTCAGGTTACTGGAATGACCCCATAAGGAAATTCTGACCGTTTCAATACCTTTGCTTTCTGTGTAGTTTTCATAGCATCAATCCAGACAGTAAAGCAAAATCACGCTGTTAGAAATGCCAAAAAATCTTATCTCAGCTATACTATACTTCATTGATATAGAAGAATTTGGACTCTTAAACTAATTTTCCATCATGTAGCATATATATAATTCAAAACAGCAGGAGAATCACAGGTTAGGACAAGCCTGTGAAATCTTTTTATGAGTTCAGAATATCTGCCATCACTCTGGTTCTGGCTGTTAGGAGGAACAGCTGGAAGTATGAATATTCTCATATCTTTTTAGAGCCAAGACTCACCATTTTCAGTTCCAGGTTGGGATCTAAAATTTACCATCAGAAAAAGCTAGATCACCTTTATTAGAACAATTGTGTTTATTTATTTATGAAGAATCTGAAATTATATTAATCTGACATTGAATCTCCTCAATGTACCTCCACAGTCTTTGATGGAAGAAGTATAAGATCTTAAATAAATACTTGAAGTAGACAGCTGTCTAAAACACACACACACACACACACACACACACACACACACACACACAAATGCAAAACAAGCAAAACAAATTAAAAAACACAACAATAACAACAACAACCAAAAAAAAACCCCAAAACTCTGTTGAATCCCCAGTCATCTGAAGGAGATCTGATGACTGATCTAAGCCATCCTCCTCTTCTCTAACTTCTAGGACAGAGCTGTTGTCATGCAGTGGCATGGATTTACACACATTTGTATATACAACTGCTGGTTGGGTTTGCTTAGAGTCAGCTTACAGAGGTGCATACAAAGGGAGAGAAGACAAGGTGGGACTTGATATGACCTAGTTTGCAGTCACCCAGAGACCCAAGAACAAATATTCTCCAAAAGAAAGGCCAACATGTGAAGAGTGTCCATGTTTATACAGCAAGCACAGTTAGGGAAGCCAACGGGCTGCCCTACCTGCATGTGGTCCCTGGGAGAGGATCACCAGCCAGGCAGCTGCAGAAGCCTGGCAGGCTTACACACACAGATACACACTCTGTCAACACCATTCACAAGAAAGGAGAGGAAAGGAAGGAAAACTGAATCTAGATCTCCATTGAGATGTCCCCTGACCAAAGGGATGATACCTCTCTGCCTCCTCCCAATTTATTTCTTCTCCTAGAGCAGCTTTTCCAGGTCAGTAACAGACTGTGCCATCTGCCCTGGCTGGTAGGAATATGGTGAAAACCCCAGAAGAACAGACAAATCCTGGTAGGGGGAAAACGCTGCTAAAAGCAGCTCCTAAAAGCAAAATGCTTGGAGTGAGTTCTGGTTTGAGTCACGATCCAAAAGACAAGGCAAAGCAGCACAAACGCTATTAAGGTGGATGCATGGCCAATGCGAAGCCAACAAAATTCCCTTTTTGGTGCCACTGAACAATAGCACAACTATCCCGTACCTGCAGGCCATCTTCACAGGTAATGATGCTTTTACCTTTCACAAAACCTGCAAAGTGCCTCCTCTGAGCATTTTCCTCCTAATGCCCTCAAGGTATTCAAACTACTGCTCCTCGGAGGCAAAGCATTTTCACACTTGTGCTCTCTTCCTTTCACCTTCCACCTCACCACCCCATCTGAGTTCTTAAGGGCTATAATTTGTTTAGTGGTTGAGTTTAGCTGTTCTATAGAGACAAGAAAGTATACCTGAGCTTTTAGCAGCATGACTCACCTGAAAGCTAGTTTTCATGCCCAGCACAATAGCTGAAGTCAGGATCCATTTTGCATGTGCTGTAAGAGGGTTCAGAGCTGCCTTGTTGTAGGAGGATGTAAGGGAGCAGGCAATTACAACCCACAGGTACAGGTATCCTCCTACCCTGACAGGCTCCTGCAGAAGTCTTTTTCTGTGATTTTTTGCTCATGCATATGGGAATGACTGGATTTATAGCAGTTCTCAGGAGAGGCAGGTACTTAAGGATTTGGAGACATAAGGGCAAATTCTTCTCTTGAACCACATGGTGGATTGAAGGGGAGAAATTAGCTGTATGAAATAAAGCCAGGTACTGTGACTCTTTCTCGTAGGTAAATATTTCTTTAATTTTTTGGTATATCCAGCTGTGGCCTGTAGCAGAAAGGAATATCTCATAATGAGCTCTGTTATAAATGGCTCTGAAACACAGAGTGTTGGAATGCCACTAAAAATATTTTGTCTGTGGCTTTTGCTAAGGCTCAGCTCCTCAGGAAATACTTTCATTGTTTAATGCTGTCATTTTGTACATATCCAATATTTTCTTAATCTGTCACTGGGAATAGTTTATTTATAACATATAACAAGCTTATTTTCCAATTGCATGCTGTAAATATGTCTTAACAGCCTTGCTAAAAAAACTAACTATTCACTATAGCTGCTCAGTTATAGACATTTAACCACTTTATTAGCTTTTAAAAATACCAGAAGTATGTGTCAAATCCTCCCCCTTTTTTTCCACTGAAATAGTGGACATACAAGTTTGAGTCAGGATTTAGCCCTGAATTTGTCATTCACATCCCTCCAAAAGTAATACCAAGGAGCAGAGGGACTTAAAGACACCTACTCCATGTTTCTTACCTGGCACTTAAAAATTTACCACCAGCCCATGATAAAAGCAATTTATGGAGCTAGAAAACAAGGATTCCCTCTGGTCTTGCTGGGGCATCTATGGGGAGACTTCAGTGCCATCATAAGCTGTCTCTTGTTCTTCCCTGAAGATATGAAGGGAGAAAAAAGACCCTCTATTTTCTAGGTCTTGGGATTGTTATATAGATTGCTTACTGAATTTTACAGCTGGCACCCAGGTAAAGCTTATAAAATGTGTTTCATAAGAAGTACAACATAGCATGTGTTCTGCCACAGATCCTGTTTGCTTGGAGAAGCTAATTGATCAAAGAGTTTTGTACTCTAAATGTTACTAAGTCGATACACGTGTGTGCCTCCGTGTGTGTGTGTATGTACAGGATAAAAATGAAGCTATGTGGAGTACAGAGATCTTGCTAAAGCATTCATACATCTGCCAGCAAGTCTGCTGACAGTTTAGGGGTTTTTAATATATTTACACAGCTGTAATATATATACTTTTATGGGGAACATTTTCCGTCATTAGCTTTCCAACAGGTTAAGAAGGTTATTCATAGATATATCTACACACAATGAGCCCAACTCTGGTCTCAGCTGTAACAGTAAATACAGAGTCACTCATTAAAATTGATTGCTTTTCTTTTTTTTTTTTTCCATTTAACTTGTACCTGGTAACAAAAAGGAATTTGTCCTCCCTGTACTCCAAGATCCCAGCAAGACTGCTGACCTTCTGTACTCAAGCAGATAATCTGATGGTCATTTCTGTGTCACAGCAGTGGAAACAGCCTGCCAGCACTTAGTGTGTTCTGCAGTCATATGCTTTGGCTGATAAGATGATAGGAATCAATCTTTCTGCAAGTAATGTCCAAAGGTTGTCTCTAGGACTGTTTTTAATTCACATGTGCTGCTTCTACCTTACTAGTGTCTAAAAACCAGTCTAGAATTTCCTCAGACATATGTTTCTTCTGACTAAAAGCCATATACACACTTTAGCCACACTTTAGAACAATTTTTCATTAGAACAGCATTAAAATGTGGCTTGTGATATGGGCCCAAAGCTGATATTGCCTCTGCAAGTGGAAACCTTTAGCAAATGCACTTCAGTGCTTAGAAAGTAATTCCAGATTTCTGCTACTAACGTAGAGACTGGAGTTTGTTCTTTGTTGAGTCACTCTTTTTAACTGATATGGTTAGACAAGTTTTTAGAGCAAACATTCTTTTTCAGCTGAGTCAGGAGATTTTTAAAAGCTCCTTGTCAACTACCTTAATGTGGCGGCTCCATGGCTGGAGGGACACTGTCTCAGCACTGCCTGCACTGCTGTTGCTTTCCACTGCAAGAAACTTGATGGATGAAAAGGAGCTGAGAAGGACTATGTCAGACCAGAAATACAGGGATCTCCACAGAGAGTGAACCGCACAATTTTCAGGATCACACTAATTTATGCATGAGGAAATAATCAAAGTCATCTGAGAAACTTGGGATGCAGTCCTGCAGTATATTATCAAACTAAGCAGGCTGTAAGGCCAAGTTTGGATGTTGGCAAAACTTGGATGTTGCCTAAATTATCAAACTGCCTAAACTATCAAAGCAGTCTTTTCTCTTTGCAAAAGCTAGTTACAAAACAGTAAATTCCCACACAGTGTGGCATTCCATCTCATTGCAGGACAAGCTGCAAGACAAACACGGAAATCACTGAAGTGAATTAGACTGGAAACTATCTTCCACAGAGGCCAAATCTTTCCACATATTTCTACTCTACCAGACAGAACTAAGCCCTGACCCCCCCAGTTTAATTTTCTCAGTAAAGCTGGAGTGGACCCCAATAGGTCCTAGGTTTCCAATTTAATATGGGACTTCCTTTCAATATCCTCATATTAGGATGAAATATGGGAATGTTACAATTGTTATACTTTTTCAATAGAAGCCACTAAATTTAGATGTAAGCACGTGCAGTTGTCCAGCCATCTACACCCTGCTTGCCCAGTCCTCCTACTGCTACCTCCAGCCACCCCTATCTGTCAGCAGCAGGGACAGGAAGAGGACACAAGCAGTGAGACAGACCCTGGGGACCACAAAACTGTCATTGGGTGCTTCGTGCAGCGCCTGTGTGGCAGCAGTTGAGCGGGTGAGAGGGGTGGTTCAGGTCAGGCATGGTCTGAGTGATCTCACTGCCACTCAGTGTGCTCTGTGTGCCAGGCTGCTCTCCCCCTGGCTGGCTGCATGTGCTGCCCAGAGCTGGAGCTACCTGCTAATCCCAGCTGCCTTCAAGATCTGCTTTAGTTTACCTGAGCAAAGGTATCCCCGAGCTCTGGTTACACAGTGGTTTCTGTCACAAGCAAAGGAAGAGGGAGGATTTTTCAAGGAAAGGTTATTAAAGTCTATGATAAGATGCTGAGAAACCCAAACATAAACTCCCTCAAAAATAATAGTAACTGTGTGAGAAATTCTTCATTTCAAGTGTTTGTATAGTGTAGCCCTATATAATGTTACAAGCTGAAGTCCTAAGTGTCGCAATCCTCACTGTACACCAGCATGTGTTTTTAAATGTAATGCGTTTTGATGTCCTGTTTGCATTGGACTCACTACTGTAGGCCTCTGCAGGACACTGTTTACAAAAGAGATTACCAAAAATAAAAATTACAAAACAAAGTGGTGTAAGTTTCAGAAATGAGAGTAGGAATCCCTCCCTCCGGAAGTTTTTGCCACAAGTCCATATATAAACAAGGCCAAGGGGACTCATTATAAATCAAGTTATTTTCCTATTACCTCAGTAAGACAGGAGATCAACAGCTATCCTGGTCTTATTTTGCAGGCTGAAACCTGGAACTAGTTTAAATCTACTTTAATCTAGTTCATAGTTCATGGAACAGCTGTATTGAAATGGAAGTTTTTTTAATTCAGTTCTGTACCTTCTAGATGAGAAAAAAAAAATCACATGAAAAGTAGTTCTTGTTTATGAATCATTTATCTTTCTAGAAGCATAACAAGAAAAGGTAGACTTGGTAAAGTTAGCTCCTTTCTCTGCCACCAGGATGGACTCAGCTCTGGCTTTTGCATTGGCCTACGATTACACATATGTAATTATACACATATCAGTGAGGAGAACATTAAATTTTTCTGTCACTTTCTTTCCTACTCCACCCCCTAATTTCCAATTTATTGCTCTAAAAATTTGTAGTTCAATATGTAACAATATATAAAACCTGCTCTTTCTTTCTTTCTCTTTCTTTCTTTCTTTTTCTTTCTTTCTTTCTTTCTTTCTCTTTCTTTCTTTCTTTCTTTCTTTCTTTCTTTCTTTCTTTCTTTCTTTCTTTCTTTCTTTCTTTCTTTCTTTCTTTCTTTCTTTCTTTCTTTCTTTCTTTCTTTCTTTCTTTCTTTCTTTCTTTCTTTCTTTCTTTCTCTTTCTTTCTTTCTTTCTTTCCTTCCTCTTCCCCAAATTTTAACTCTCTTGGACCACAAAGGCAACATATTTGTCATCCAGAGCACTACTGAACAATTACTGATATTCACCTTACCCCCGATGTAAGTAATTTGGTCACCACTCAATGATGTCCTTAGTTTCTATTATGGGAGTATATAGAAGTCCTGCTCATCATCAAGGTCCCTTCAGCCTGAATGCTGTTTAATTATATATTCTGTAGCTATATGGCACAGCAGAGTGTGAAGAACATGCCATTTACCTGAATAAATTAACTTTCACAATTTTAATGGTCAAACAGCATGCTGGTGCTACTATAGTGATTCTGATTAAGGAATATGTACAGAGCTGGTGAGGACTTCAAACCAGTGCACCATGTCACTCTATAAACCAATAGAACAATCCCTGCCCCAAAATTCCTTATAGCCTGAATAGGCAACACGGACAACAGGGTACCTGGAGAGCAAAGGCACAGAAAGGAAATATATGGCCACATATCTATGACCACATCCACAGGCCTGTTCCTGAGAGTGAGCCTATGCACTCAGCTACCTACTCGTGCTGCCCCAGTAGCAGAGGCAGTCTTAAGCACATAAGAGCTGTGAAATTTAACTCAGTCAAGCAAGCTGACATACTTCCTAATTACGTTGTGCAAATAGACTCATGAGTAGAGTGTGTTCACATCAACACTTGAAGGAAACAAATATAAGCCCTGCTTGTTTCAACAGCTCCTGGCTATAAATCTGTACAAGATCAGATCTAAGTTGTACACATGGTCTCCTGCATTGCCACGCTGCTACAGAGTCTGACTACAGGAAAGAAATCTGCCTGAGCAAGGATTTACCACTCCAGGCAAGTGATACACTCTGGTTTATAAGTATAAATTTCCACAGATAGGAGAAGCATTTTGTTCCTTGGCCACAGTAGATGCTGATACATGCCTTAGGTGGGATCCTTGCTGATGGCTGTAAGGTGGCACAGTAAATGGATCCTGTGCTGGCTGACAATATCACAGTGACAGATGAGTATTATGATAATCACAAGGCACTGGATAATCACCTCTGTTTCTTACTTGATGCCTGAGAATTAGCTCTCCTCTTCAGAATAAGGAGCAATTTTACTGCAGTCAAACTCCATGATTTTGTGCTGCTCCAGACAGGACTCACCTGAAGCTGGCCCTACATATTTTTCTCAAAGATTCAGAATAACGTAAATATTTGAAGATTATGCTTCATTTTAGATATATTGGCCATTGAATGTAGGTGTTCAATTTGTTTTCAGGAAATGTGAACCACAGATCATCCAAGGCAATGCCTCTCATTTATAACTCTGTAATATTGGTACTCTGTAACATGAGCACCTGTATCACTGAGATTTTTCACTGTGAAGAATTTTTGTAAGCACACAGTCAACAGTTATGTGCCATCATATATATCAATTTAAAAAAATAATCTGATAAAGCATAATATTAACTCCTTTTGAAGAAAAGCACTCAGTTCAGGTTTTATGCAGTAACAGAAAAAACAAGGGCTGTTTACCACAGCACACATGTCACAAAAGCTGCTGGTATTCAGCTGAGTGTCTGATTTCTCTGTTTGAAAGAACAGTCCACTGGGTGCAGTTAAAATGCAAAGGAGAATATAAAAAAAGTGAAATCCTGTGTGGGTGAATAAGCAGTTTCTTTGAAGTTCAAATCTGACATATATTTCAGCGCTCAACAGAAGCAAAAATCGATTCTCAAATTACTCTTCTTTCTAGCTTTGGATGAACTTGAAAGGAGAGCTGACACCAGCATGTACAAACATGTACACAACCATTTCTGGGCCCTTTGCATTTCTAGGAACAGGCAAAAACAACCAACATGAGGAAATAGCTTGGCAAATAGAGCCAGAACACTGTCTCCATTTTTTTACTACTCTTACCTTCTTCGGGTGACTGACCCCAGAAGACCTGGGGTTTTTGTTTCTTAATGCTCCTAGTTGAATATTTCTCCCCTGGGGAATGTTAGCTACAGATTCTTCATGAGAATAGAGACAACATGGCTCTGACCTTCTGCATCAGCATCTCCAAGATCAGACAAGTACAGAGAGGTGTGTAATTCCTCCCCTCCTTACCCTCCCTTCAGCCAACAAACCTCCTTTCTGCACCTGATGAGTAGAGGAAGAAAGAGGAGATGGAGAGGGAAGTATGAAAGAAGAGCAATTTGTTGCTTACCCAGAGAAATTCCTCACCAGATTAGGGCCACTGGATCACCTCTCAAGCAAAATCTGGGGCTGATATCTGAAGATGTTGAACCACATGGTCAGCTTTGCAGGTGGAGCCTGAGGTTCTGCTGATGTCCTGAGAACTTGCATGGGATGGAAACCTGGTCCAGCACATTGGTCCACAAATAACAGCGTAATCCACAGTCAAGGGCTCAGCCTCAACTACCCTTGGCCATGAGATACTGGTGGCAGGCTCTCATCCTTACTCATCCGGTGGGCCATCTGTCCAGGAACACCTACTATTCATACCCAACCCCTTACAGAATATGTTCATGTGGCTCAAGGCCTTTGAAAACCATGGGGTGGCAATTTTCTGTACAAAATGACATTCTCAGTGGAGTAAAATATTTTGTAAGAAGTTTAATCACAATTATTTCTGTTTAACTGAAATAGAAATGTATACTGCATTATTTTGATTATCTAAGTACTGTTGCTGCACTAGGAAAAGTGATTCGCCCAGCAGCAGTGGGTTCACAGGCTCTTCCTACCACTTTATATTCTGCTTTGAGCAACATCCAAACTCAATTTAACATTTGTATTCTCTTCCTAGTGTTGTTATGAGGTAATGGTTCTCTTAATCCAAACCTTATCTGCCCAGCTGCAATTTTTATATTTTCCTCTGACTGTGTTAGTCACATAAAATTGAAGAACATGAGAATTCAGTAAATCTTTCAAAGCTTAAGATTACAAAGGGTGGAATTTGTTTCATCAGTCAACTTTATTAATAATCTGCAGTCTGAACTGGATTTGAAATTGAAGTGAGTAGCACTCACTAACAAAAGAAATAAAATGCACCATGAGAAACATTTTGTCTATTAATGTCTGCTACTTTTCAGTTACAATAACTGAAATAGATTAAATGTACAACAAAGAGTGGAAAAAAATTAAAGTATTTCTCTTTATTTCTCTCCTTCTCTGTTGTTGCTCAAATAGGATATTAAGGTATACATTGTCATTAAAAAATTGGTTTATGATCTTTATTCAAGCAGTAAAGGCAGAAAAATTAAGGAGGCAGAAAAATTAAGGATTTTTTGAGTATATATTGAGTATCATCGACCTGAATATAGATCTACCACTTTCAGATGCCATCAGCTGTGGAGTTTATTATATTTTAGGCATGAACTCCATCTTTACAGCACAGGGAACAGTGAGGCCTGGATTGTGGCTGACATTTCTGTGTGGTGTGTAAATGAACATGTGCATGGATGTTTATGGACTTGCAAGTGTCCCTCTCTAAAACATCTTACCAGAAACTTTTCTATGGATTAGAAGGACCACCTTCTGCAAACCTTTCATCATGTGTCCAGCCTCTCTCACTACCTTCCAAAGGGAAATTGTCTCCCCAGGAAAATGTGCACTAATTGCTTGCCCAGAAAGGAAATTAATGACTCAAAAATTGTGACCAACAGAATGCATTTTGAAGATAGCCAGTCCTGAGAAATGTCATCTTTGTTAGACTAATTTCTATTTTCTAGTTTTTGAATTTGGGTCATTTTTGAATGGTGGAAGCTGAGGTAACATGCCATGTAGCTGTGAAGCTGTATCACAGGGTAGATCACTGCCCTTCCTGGTGGTGCGAGTGTACAGGAAAAGAGACGCAACTCTGGAAACTGTGGTTCCAACCCTGCCTCTGCACCTTATCAAATCCATATCAGCAAGGTTTAAAAGCCAGAGCACAATGCCCATTGTCAAAGCTCAATTTTGAAAAATGTCCTTACCAATCAGAGCAGTTCTGCTCTGATAATCCGTTACCATGCATAATTTCAGAGAGACATCAAGCAAGGAGGCACAAGTATTTTTTGCTGTATGCTTCAGCAGTGAGAATGTGAAAAGGAGAAAGAGTTAATTTCTAACTCTTGGAGGTGGAGAAAGGCAAAATGGCTGTTACACTCCATCCTCAAAATAGGAGTCATTAAACATGAAAATATGTTTATTGCAGAGTTTTTACATCATAGTTAAATGGCCCATCATTCAGGGCTTAGGTATAGTCACAAATCACAATATACTTCCACTTCTTCTAAAAGTGAGGTAACTAACCTGTGAGATATTTATTCTATCCAGGCAATTTTCCATAAAAGATATTTTTATATTTGATCAGTACGTATCCCAAACTGCTTATAGTGTCAGAAGAGTTTTCAGGCTGGAGTTGTGATGAAGAGGACTGTGTAGCCTTTTACATGTGTGGCCCTTTCAGTCAAGAACAGTTGACCAGTACACCCAATTGCCAAAAGCCAAAGGGACACAAAAGATACTTCTTTTGTCCTTCTAGACAAAAGATACTTCTTTTTCCTTCTAGAAGGAATACCACAAAACATGTAGATGTTAAATTGGATTAAATCTCTTTAATGAAAAGAGAGTTGCAAGGTTTCTTTAGGGTAAGATAAGAAGGCTACAAACATTTCTGTGTAACTTCTCATGAAACCAGAATAGTGTCTTTATTAAAGGCTTTTATGACCCTATCCAACTCAATTGTTTCTTGCTGTTATTATTATTATTTTATGTATTAGAGAAGAACCAGCAAATTAATTTAGTGCAACAAGAGAGAAGAGAGCAAGGAAGAATCAGAAACAGAGCCAGAACAGACACTAGCAGCTATTCTTCAGAAATGCCTGAAAAGACATTTATGGGATGAGTGTTCCCAGAGGAGAGCTTAGAAGTATCACCAAAAGAGTGGTTTCTTAACAAGTTTCTGCTGTGTGAGGGGAAATGGGACTTTGCATATTCCTTTTAAACAAACAGTTTGACAGCAAAGATGATAAGTTCCAATCACTCCATCAGTGAACTAAAATTTATTTTCCTATTGGATCTTAGCCAAAGTTATTTTGTGCCATGGAAAGATTACAATTGATTTCAATTCCAGTGGATGTTGTCCTTAGGCCCCAAACAGAGGTTTCCCTTTGCACCCTTCTTAATGCAAGGCTTTCAGAGGAAGATTCAGCCTGGCTTTCATCTGTCCCATGACAGGTTTGAGTTCATAGCACTGGCTCCCTAGAGTACAGCAGGGAAACAATTTCTTCAGGTTATTTCTTACCTGCCTTTGGCCCATGGAGATGAGTTTTGTTCAAGAATTGTATTCTATACAGATTGCAAAGTATTCTAAAACAGGGATTTTGAAATCAGTATATCTTTCTGTATCAGTAACTGTAATTTCCTATTAGCAGCTCTACCCAGAGATGCCAGAAAGAGAAGTACTTCAGTATATCTTTAAGGTGAATGGCAATTCTGTTGAATTAAGTACAGTTAGGCAAGAGTTTTACTGACTGGCTTCTCTAGGTAGACTATGTAAACAAATGAAGTTTATAAAAAAAAAAATGAAATATTCAAAATAATTTGGTCTAAGACTCAGAACTAAGCAAATTAAGAAATAAATTAGAAAAATAATTTCTGGGTTTAACTGACCTTTTCCTGTGGATTCAGATCCTGGTGGCAGACAATTACTGATGTAAAACCAGAAACATGGTATCTAATTTAGGAAAATATATCAGATATGAGGAAAACAACTGTTAGAGAATGGTGTTCATGAAGAAAGGGTAACATGACAGATTATTTCAAATGGTTTTGTGCGTGTTTATTTTTACGCTTAAAGCTAGATCACATAAGTAGCAGAGATCTCTATTTTCTCTCTGCCCAGCAGTGCACTGAGCAGCTGCAGGGGCAGAACTGTGCTCACGGAGCTCTGTGTACGTCATGAGATGAGAGCAGCAGGCACTGCAGCAGCATCAGAGCCTCTGAAAGCTCCAAAGGAGCATCTACATCCCTCATGCCTGTGAGCAATGATGTATTTATACAGTGGGCCCTCACAGCTGCAAGGGATACCTATTTAAAACGCTGATCATTTAAATTCTCATATACATATATATATTTACTGAAGGGGCTGTGAGCCATTAAAAGAAAATTACTGAGAATAAACAAAATATTGTTTTGAGGATGTGGCTCTGTGTCCCATATAACTTTTTCAAAGGCAGACATGTAAATCTCAGGTATTCAGCTGGCAAGAGGTGGCAAATTCAAATCCAAGGCTGCTACTCTGTCCTAGGTTGGCCTTTTGGTGCCCTGTGATTTTAAGAGCTTCCCCTTGGTGTGTGTAGTCTTGTTTATAAAATGTGTCAAGTACTTATTAACAATGGTGCAAATTCTGCCTGCCTGCAATGCTGTTGCTTTATCCAGTGTGCATCCAGGATGAAATAGGCCTAAGGCAAAAGTGAATGCCACAATCCTGCCCTTAATTTTGCAGGATTGCCCTCTCAGTCAGTACCCTTTGTTTATTGCAAGTGGTCTGCATGGACTGATTTGAACCATCCTTTATCATGTGACAAGAGAGGCAGAAATTATCAAGGAAACCATTAAAGCAAATGCTTACGAAGATGTCTGCTGCATTTGACCTACATTTCACCCATCTGTTACAAATCTGATTTATGGAAAAACTGAAATTATAATACTTCCTGAAAACCTAAACACTTTAACTTGGCCTAATTTTGTTGAGTCACATCCTTTTTCTGATACCTATCTGTCTTCTTGCTAAGCCAAGATACTTACACATAAGATATAAAATGATAATGTTCCTAAGCCCCATCTGATTATTGTCTCTAATGTCAGACATGAGAGATTCATAACAGCATAGAAGTCAGGATAAGGAAAAGGTGGAGCAGCATCAAGTAGATTACAGGCTTTGCTGTGTGATTGCCAGCTAGGAGCCTTAGCAGGTCAGCAATCTGAATGATTATTTATGCAGAGCAGATTTGCAGGGAACCACACATCTTTGTGCTAATTTCAGTGTCAGAGACATACAATGCTCTGTCACATTGGAAAAGGAGGGGAATGAGCAAAAGTGCTGCAGAAAAGGATCTGGGAAATGAAGCTTTAATAAATTCTGCTGCAGTATACCATCTGTTCCAATGGGAAATCTATGCTGTCATAAATCTGATTGTTGTGGCTAGAAAGATGAAGGGCGTGCAACCCAAATTTGTAGATACTGTGTCATGAAAGCTGCAGAATAGAGCTGAGGCATTAACATGGTGAAGTTGCATTCTTTTCTGGCTGGGAATACTTCTTGATTATGCTTTGGTCCCCTGTATTTAATTCATTACATAAGTTCAGAAGGTGACAAGGTTTGTAACAAAAAACTAACACAAATATTGACAAAAAGCTGACCTGTGTTCATTTACTGTGAGTAATTACTGAGTATAACAATGTGTTTTCTACTCCTTTTGGTGGGCAAAATTTTTACAAGGGGAGGGTTCTGAAGAAATCACCAGACCTTGGACTCTTAGGGAAAAGTCAGGTGGGTATCTGACAATAAACAGGATTAACATACCTGAGCAAAATATGAATTTTCCCTCTCTGTGTCTTTTAATTCCTACCTGACTGAACAAAAGGTAGCAAGAGCAAGATGCAATATAATTAATTATTTTTAATTAAATTTCCTATTACCCACAAGCCATATTCATGAACTCCTTAAAGGCAGCAAAAAGAGACCAAAAATTAGTCTCAGTTCCAATAAATGTCTAATAAAATCTTTTTTTTTATTTTTTATTATTCACAGATGCATAATATACCTGCTGATGTTGCTTAAAACAGGGATAATAACATCATAGGCAGGCTAATGTGTGTGCTCTGTGACAGAGCTCTTTTGAAAGGGATTTCTCTCTTTCTTCCATGACTACCAATGCCTTCTCCAATGTAATACAAATGAGCTCTAACATAAATACCAATGGACTCCCTGCTTAACATTTGCTTTCTGTCAGTACTGTTCATGTACAGCTCAGTCACAAAAATGCAGTGGAAAATTCCGATATCCATGCAGGATTTTAGAAGAAAAATGTAACATTTTTGCAGAACTGCCACTATCCAGAAAACATTATAGCCCACTTAGAACTGGGCCAGGAGCTAATGCACACAAAGCATGCAGTATGCAAAAGCATATTTTTGTCAGCGTTGGGCATGCAAAGTATTACTAATTCACTTCAAAATGGGCATTCCTTTCCCTGTTCTATCCATTTCCACTGTTTGCTCAGAACCACAGTTTGAAAATTACTTTATGCAGCCAAAGAAAAACAATTTTTTGCACTTTGTATATATTTATATCTATTTGTTGGTATTGTAAATAAAATAGATAAGCCTATTAAAAATCGGGGTCCATCTCTAAGCAAGAAAGACTTGAATAAAAATGTGCAGACCAATGGTAAGATCAAAGCTTAGTCATAGCTAGTGACATAAAATAACAATGTCATATATGCACCTTTTGAAGAACAAGCAATTGTGTGTAAATATGCATTGAAGTCCACTCAATGCATATTTATATACAATGTAGAACATTTCATGTAGGACAATTTCAAAATCGGGAATTTTGAATGAACTAGAGGGCTAAGTCAGGTTCACATACTGATACTAGCAAGTTTTTTTCAACACATCATATTGCTTACAAAATCTGTATCATTTCCAGATGATCCTTATGACTAACATGTAACATATAGCACAGCATAGGACTACTGGTCAGAAGTGCTTGACTCTGAGTGGTTTATTGGCTCAAATCCCTGGACAGCTTTTCTATTCTGTACCCACTGCTTTTGCATTTATTTAGCTCAGGAACAAGAACTCACTGTAACAGGTCTTACTTGCTAGAATGCCCCTGGGACAAAGATGTCCTTTCTGTGAGATGGTTCCAGGAACTGGCTACTTACAGAAATATGGAAGACAAAGATTGCATATCCAGATGTGCTGGGATTTATATGTACTGTGGAACTGTGATTTGCCCATGCCTCTGAATGCTGAAACTGCCTTATCAAGGGGTAGTGCTAAAAAAAAAAAAGTGTGACATCCACAAGAAGTAGAAAACATACATATTGTTCAAACCAGGTATGAACTTTTTTCTCTTTATCCTCCCCATACCTTCTGCCCTCAGGCAGAAGAATGGGGAGGACATGGTGAGAGATGACAGAATGGAAGACAAGAGACTCCAGCAGTACTCAGAAGATGGCGTGTTGCTGCACTAGAGAAATGCTTTGGAAAACATTTTGGGCTGCTCTATTGCTTCAACAATCTGAATTTACTAGGTGCTTTGAGATGCACTTGCAAACTGAACAGCCTGCAACAGCCCCATGAAATAGGTAAGACATAGCAAGCTGAAAAGAGCGTGCTGATCTTCTGCTTGGAATCATACTAGGATGGCTTTGGCAAGCACACAGTGAGCTATAACAGAGGTGGTTCAAGCTTTTCCTGCATTCTGCAGGACTCATGACCACAAAGAACAGGCTTGCCTTGTTGAAGCAAATCGTAAGAACAGATTCACTTACCAAGATTCTCAGTATGAATCAATGAGTGTAAAAAAAAAAAACACAGTAGAATCACAGTAATGTACAATACTTGACAACATTCACCTGGATATTTCACGTAAAGAGCTGAGGAAAATTGAAGACATGAAGAAAAGTGTCTTCTGGAAACTTTGAGGTAGGTTTTCACTTAAAAGGTAGACTTTCTCAAAAAGTTAAGTAATTGCAGTTATGCAAAAAAGTCTGAACTTGGAGAAGATGATAGCTACTGAAGAAATTATGGTTTGACTTATCATTTGTACTGCGCAGGACAGAGAAAGGGGGAAAAAAGAATAAAGAAATCTGCCCTGTTCATTCACAGAAATGTAGGCACCTTTCTCTGGGCGCTATGTGAATGAATGGAAGCTTTTGTCTGCCACTCTTACTCAGGCACCAAAGATCTAAAGTGCTGTCAGGCACCTAAGTCTTTGTCCTTAATAGGAAAACTGCTTTCTAACTCATTTATAACAGGTCACTACGTAGGAAGCCTAACTAGTACCAGAAACAAAACTGTACTCTGTATGTCTGAATGGTGCATTGCAGGGCAACAAAGTCCTTTGCTGGATCTACGCTTGTCCAATATCCCAGTGGATGTGACAGGTATCACAGGAAACTGAATTCAGATGTCCTAAATTCTAAACTAATAATACCTAAAATTTCTGTTTCCCGTAACAGAACCTTTGTGCCAATGACACAGAAAAGATAGACTATTTGGTTTCCATTGGGTTATGCTGAACTACCCATCCTTCTTGAGCAGCAGGCTTAGATTCATATTTTGAGGTCATCATCTGAATTATGGGCACCATTTGAAAGAAAATTACCTCATTTAATAAAAAACTATAGGCTGCCTGTGATTTGCTGAAGAGACAGGATGGTGAATATCCATGATATATCTAAGCAATTGTTTTGATCCTCAGTCTGGAAACATAAATGAAGACTAAGTGATTTCCACTGTTTCCATTGGTTGCAAACGCTCTGCTTACTGTCTTGTCACTACTATAGAACAGAAATTGTGAAAAAAGAAGATAAATATCAAGTTTGTGGAGAGTCATTAAAACAGGCTAACATCAGACTGGTCATCCATCAAGCTGTCTCTTTGGTCTATATAAAGATTATCAAATCCATGGTATTTCAAAGTGTTAATCTCTGCGTAAGTAATGTGTTAGCAGCTGCACTGTATTCCTAGAAGAGGACCCTTACTTCCCAAGAGCTCAGAAAAGCATCCCAGTAGTGTGGGATGCTTCCATAGTCCTATGCTGCCACTGGACACTTTTTCTCTTACTTCTATTGAATCCATAGTCAAAGTGAAAAGTCTGTGCATGTTTGCTCCTAACAACTTGTGCAGGATTTTGTCTATAACACCTACAGAGAAGGTCAAAGGGAGATTGTTACATCTGACTCAGGAAGGAAAGACTGAATCAGCTATGCAAACAAAATAAATCTGTATTATGGGGTAAAGAGATTGACCTTTAGACATAGCAATGATAGCAGAATGGAACAGCCATTAAGCTGTTAACCAAATGATTTGGTCTGACATTCTTGAATCAAACTGAATAAAACATTTTTAATCTTTCATTTCTGCAATTCTTTCTTGAAGCATTAAGTTGTCTTTTGTGATCAAGTTTTTATTAGGTATCTAAAACATGAAAAATCTCACATTTGTTGCATAACAAGTCCAAAGCTGAATGGACATCTCCTGGAGTTTATTTCTTAAATATAAAAATTAACAGAAGTTTCCATAATTAAAGATTTATAATCCTGGGCATTGTGATAAATTATTACAGACTTGAAAATATGAACTTAGCTGAAATGAAAAATTCACTATACAAAGCAACAAAAAACCACTCAGCATTTTTAGCAAAGTGGGACCTTAAAAGCCAAATTTATAACTCTTTTTATTTTTACAGAGTACCAGTGCTATATGGACTGGAGTACATTTTCAGTGCAAACACACCTGAATTTGTTCCACAGCACTAAAAGCACTGTGCAGTTTACCCTTGAACCTGATCCATAAGAGTCACTTTAGATCTGGAAACATCATGACAACGAACAAGGAGTAAATATTAGCCATTGCCCAGACACTTACTAGGAAATGTGTCTTGCTGTAAGGAGTCTGCAATACAAATAAACACGATAGGGAATGACAGGAGGAGATAACACTGAGGAAGTGATTTGTCTAACAGAACAATGGCTGACTGCATTATAGCATCTGGCTCCCCACCCTCCATGAGTTCAAGTCACAAGTGTTTTGCCCATTTTACAGATATGTTACTTGTCCAAACACAATTCTGGTACTTATTTTAGAAGTAATATCAAAACATAGTGTTATTCACTTCCCAATGAGATTAAAAAAGCTTTAAACATCTCAAGTAATTTCACGTACCTAGTGAGAAAACTACTGTTTACAGACTCTTGTGCTCCAGACACCAGTGGACAGTCTTTATTCTCCCTCCTAATGAGTGATTAAATGATCAGTGTAAAGAGGCATGTATCCTGTCACCTGGGAAACTTGTGTTCTTTAAAGATTGTTCATTTAGACACTATTATGAAGAGTACCATGGGGCATGGAAACACTTGTGCTTCCCAAAATAAAAACAGAGTAGCCAGAGCATTGATCTAAGGCAGTTTGTGTCCTCTTTCTACCAAGGTACAGTGCAGGATGCTTTCAGGAAAGATGCCAATCCTCTCATAATGGATAATTATTTTAGACTGTTCTGTCGTCTACCACTGCTGAATCTCATCTTAATGGCAGCTTGAGATATGTGGTCTGCTACATAATAGGACATTATCGCAAAAGTTCATTCCTCTTTTTACATTCTCAGTAGGCTTTGGGGAATAACAGATGCAGACAACTGACAGGCAAACATTTTTACTTTCTTTGCCCTTCCTCCCCTCCCAAAAGAACTGCTAGGAATACACCCATTATCTCAGTTTGCAAATACACAATTGCCTCAGTCAACTGAGTGAGATGGAGAGGAAATGCTAGGGTAGCCCAGCAGTCTGAAACATAAGCTGTCCTTACTCTGGATGGCTACTTGGCAGAGATGAAAAGCTATTTGAGTACATGAATGACCATGAGCTCACCAATCATTGTCACCTCTCTAGGGCAGGTTTACAGTGCATGCTGGAAAGCTGCTTCTAGTGATTGAACCGGTAGGTCCAGTGCAATGGGACTAGCTTGGAATTACTGGCTCAAATCCAGGACAAATGTATTTAATCCTGAGCCTATCTCCTCTTAGTCTCTTGCCTTTGTAATGTCTTTAAGTAGGAAACTCCTTCTGAGGAACTTTTCCTAGAAAGCCATGCACCGAGCCCAACACGTTCAGGCCTTGCCTGTGATTAAGGCCACAAGTTTCCAGCTAAACACTAATTCAAAGACAAGCATTAGATACTGGTTGATTTACTCTTCTGAGCATTTTCCATCCTTAAGGGGATGTCAGAAAATATAATTGTTAAATGAATATTTTTTCCTAATGCTCTATATTTCCAAGGTGATCAGAGATTCTAGAGAATATTATGGACGTGTCCAGAGCAATGCCAGCAGCATCACACAAAGAAGAACTTTGTCCAAACCAGTGGAGACCTTTAACCAAACACTTGAGTCTCTTAACTGTGAGGAATAAAGAGCTAGAGGCATGATAGAGGCATGATACTGGAGGTGAGAAGGCTACTGAAGTAGTTCTTGGAGATGATCTTTTATATTCTCCTAGAAAATAAAAGGCTTCCAGTGGGGGGAAACAAAAGACCTGAACAGCAGGAATATTTTGGGACTGGAGCCAGGAAAAAGAGTCAGTAACAAAGACTGGTAATTTTGCATGAATTGCTGTTTTGTGTTGTTGAGCACCAGGACACAGCTGGTGTACTGGCGAACCTGAGGTTTTGTATTAACTGTATTGAAATGATAATGAAGTTTTTATTTTATGATTGCAGATGTTAGTGGATTATTGTTATTAAGCCTATTAGTGTAATAGTACAAATATGAGTTTCTTTTTCCTACAGTCTTATTTGTTGTAGGTTAAATTAAATTTAGATAGGTATTAAATATTTTAAAACAACATAAAGGTCAATTAAGGAGATAAAAAACACAGAGGAGAAGGTAGTTTGTTTCAAATTCTTGCGAATTTGGAGTGAACTTACTGCTTTCTGCTATTAGACTCCAGGCATGCACTTAGTGATTCTGTATGGTGATCCCAGGTATGGTTCATACAAGAAGATTGCTTCTTGAAACATTGAAAGAACAATGGTCTGTTTTGCAAATTGGTTTCTCCCTGTGCTTCGTTCAAAAAAAGAAAACAAAACCCAAAACAACTAGAACTGCAAAGTATCTGACTTCCTGGGACGTCTAGATTTCTGCCTGCCTAAGGTGGAGCATCTCAGAGCTGCTCCATTTTCAGAGAGGACAGTCTTCCTGTTCACATTTTCAGTGAATTAGTCTTTTTTCTGAGCATCTCAGCTGAACACCCAACAGGCTAACAATGATTGTCAATATTAGCTTATTCCATAAGTAATGCATTTTTAAGTTAATTCAGAATAGAATCATAGAATTATTAAGGTTCGAAAGGACTTCTAAGATCATTGAGTTGAACCATCAAAATACATCACTTATTATTCCAATTATTTATTGGCATAATGATACGTAACTCATTAGTCACCATGGGTATAACATAAAACACATCAAATGGGTGTACCATGACATTGGACTCTCTGTATGCCTTAGGTATGCATTACTTACATTAAGGCAATTCACTGCCCTTGTGAACTTGCAATCTCTGTGGCCGTTAGAGAACAGTTAGGGATTTTCCCTGTAAGACCCAGTGGTTGCTCCACCCTAGGCAGTGGGACTTTTTCAAACAATACTTTCTGCCAAGTCACACTTACAAACATGAAGCTCTGTTTTTCAATACACAGGCTGTTATAGGGGCCTTTGGCAGCTAACCCACCAGGCAGTGACAGGTGGTGGGGCAGCAGAAGAAAATCATGCTGCAATACAGGTGAGCACTGCATTCTGAACATAAGAATCTAGTATATGAGTCCTCAATTGTGTCCAGAGCAAAAAAAATTGCAAAAAGATCATTTCACCCCCCTGTTTGGCTACAGTCATTTGGCTGTGGATGATCCAGTGTCTGCTGATGCCCCTGAAGCCTTACCTAGGGCACAACATCCAGACAATGTGTAAGTGTTACAAGGAGCCTCTCTCTTTTCTCATGTGTGCAATTAGCCAGATCAACCACAAAATCATAGTAACTGATTTCTCCCAGAAAGTGCTATTGTTTACTCTTCCTCTGAGCTGTGAGTAAAGCCTCCTTTCAAAAGGAGGAATAAACTCTTGGCTTTGAAGACCTTGGGAAAGAACTTTAAACTCTTGTCTGTCTATGTGTGTGCTTTGAGACATATAAACAAAATAAAACAGTCATTGAAAACTCAGTTCTTAGAAATCATAAAATAAATATTTTTCACTTCCTTTTAACTATAGGAATTTATTAGATGTACTGTGTACAGCACTCTCTCATGAAGAAAATTCATAATGATAAATATTTTGAAAAACATCTGGTTAGACACAAGGTTTACAATTCTTAATCTTCCTATGTGTTTTTAGCTGCTCTTAATTAGTTATATTCACTTTGCAAAAAAATGTTATCCCAAAAAAAAAAAAAAAAAAAAAAGGAAAAATGTTGATTGAGAGGTGATAGCTGTAAGGTGCAGAGAAAGATTGGTGAGACTTTTGTTTATTTTCTTGTAAATCCCCTTAGGAGCAGAGCCATTTATGAGAGTCTGTATGTGTGTACTGTGCACATGTGTGCATGCATTTTATATATAATTGAGCATTTGTACAGATATGCACACACAAACATTTATCCATTCTTAAAGAAGCTGTAGCAGTTTCCTACTTGAAGTCAGTCAGAATAAAATAACCATTAATCTTACAGCACAGCATAGGCAGTGACAGGGTAAGCTCCCACATTACGCTGCCAACAAGCTTCCTGCACTGAGAAGACCTTTCCTTTTTTGTCCTCTTGGCTGAGCCTACCTATAGACATGCCAACAAGCCTTAAGAGTTATAGTGCTTTCTGTTATGACACCTGACTCATCAAGGTACTAAACCACCTGCTTGATTTTGAGCATGGGAAACATTTCATTATTCAGACACATTCTCAACTCTCATAGCTGAGCAGGCATGGGATTAGTCAGAAAACATAACTGGCAGGACTTACTCTCTCATTTCACATAGATTAACAAACAGTGACAACAAATAGTCGCTGCTTTCCTGATTTATATGTAAATTGTTGCATTGGAGTCAACAGGCAAATAAACATTTTCTGTAAGTCCTGCACTCTCAGATTT